>NW_027219832.1:0-75012 GCF_027580195.1 Bos mutus | reverse complement strand
TTCCAACATAAATATTTTTAATTTTCTATTATTATGAAGCCCAATCTCAATCAAACATCAATTGAAAAAACTACTTTTCAGTACAAACACACACACATACACAAATTACACAATCTGAAAGTGTTTAATAGCATTTTTCAAAATGTTACCCCTTAATAAAGAATCAAAACTTCAAATGAAAATAAATTTCCCCTTTTATATTTCCCACAGCAAAATTACTATGCTTTACAGACCTGACTACTGAAATCCTAAACAGAAAACAGAAATGAGACATTTTGGCCAGTGCTTATTGGAAGTTAATTATTAATAGCCTTAGGATACCATGCACAGTGTTCAAAGAGACTTTGAGTGTTGAACCCTTGTAGCTAGTTATATAACTTTTAGGGTACTCTCATAATGTCACTGATACATATTTTACATAATTTACTAACTGCTCCACATCATTCATAAATGAAAAACCTATAAACAAATTAAAATGCAACAAATCTGGAAAGAGTAACAGAAATTGTGATGCACTGATACACGAGAACGTTGTGAAGACAAAATTTAACATGTACAGTGATGTCGGCAAAATGGTGAGGTGGGAGGACTGAACTCTCCCATGGAAAGACAAGAAAAGAAAGAGAAATCACCTGAAAACTTCATAGGAGTCTGGAAAACAGTCAAACACAGATCGACAGCAACAAAGTAAACAGCCAATTAGGAAAAATCAAGAACAGAATGGAAGGAAATTTCATCGTGTATTACTCACCTGTACCCTCCTCCTGCCTGGGGCAGTGCAACCTTGATGAGCTCCCAGTTGCTCCCTCAATCCAGAGTGATAACAGAAAACCTTATGTGTGGTATTCCAACCTACTTGGGGGCTGTCTGGGGACTAGTGTCTGTTCCACTTAACTCTAAGCTTAAACTAAAGAGTTCCTGGAATGCCTATTGCAGCTGCAGGGGACTATATATATATATATATATATATATATATATATATATATATATATATGTTTGTGTGTGTGTATATATACATATACATATATATGGGCTTCCCTTATAGTTCAATTGGTAAAGAGTCTGCCTGCAATGCAGGAGACCCAGGTTCGATTCCTGGGTCAGGAAGATCCCCTGGAGAAGGAAATGGCAACCCACTCCAGTATTCTTGCCTGGAGAATCCCATGAACAGAGAAGCCTGGCAGTGCTACAGTCTATGGGGTCACAAGAGTCGGACACAACTGAGCGACTAAGCACACCTAAGCACATGTATATATATATACATAAGGAACCAAGGACAAAGGAATAAGGGTGGAAACACAGACTAGATAATGTATTAAAAGGCCCTGAATAGAATGAGGATGTGGCTTTGGGGGACATAGTACATTCAAAAACAGTCATAAATTCACCAGAATCAGATAGCCAGTCTCAGCCAGGTAAGATGCTAACTCAGAAATGAACTGAGCCACCTGTAGCTTTCCTGTTGGGCTGATCCCAGGACTAGGAGCATGACGAGCCAACTAGTAAAAGTCACGACAAGGAACAAATCTACCAAGAGTGAGATTTTCCCTGTTATTTCAAGTACCAAACTGAATGTACACACACAGAAACACACAGAGGAACACACATACAGGAATATACACACACACAGGAACACACATCCAGGAACACACACCCAGGAACACACACACACAGGAACACACATCCAGGAACACACACACACAGGAACACACACACACAGGAACACACATCCAGGAACACACACACACACAGGAACACACACACACACAGGAATACACACACATCTGGACAGGGCAGGGCGGCCATCACAGAGGGCCCCAAGGAGCAGGGGCTGGGGCTCTGACAGTGTGTCAGTGCTGCACCACATGCACAGCTGCCCGCCCCAGGGGCTGCTCCTGCACACCTTCCTCCGGCTCTGCCACCCGCTGGGGCAAAGGTGCAGTGCAGGGAACGGGAGTGCACACTTACAAGGGTGCATACTTACAAAGAGCGGAACCAGTCTGGACACAACCCTCAGAGTTCTGCTCCAGCATCTTGGGACTTGCCTGGCCCAGTAGGGTGGGGACAGCCACTGAGCACAGAAGCCTTTGCTCACACTGGCTTCTGGCTCCAGCCTGCCCTCCCCCTCCCACCGAGGTGACAGTTGCCAGCACACCCTGGGAAGGGGTGACCTCAGACCAGCTCAGCTCCAGCTCTGCCCCAAAACCTTGTGCACACAGACTGCACAGGGACAGGTCCACACAAGGACAGTCCCACAAAACCAGGACAGGTAACTTTTTCACCTAACTTAATAGAAAAGGAGGAAGCTAAGCAAAATGAGAAGAGAGAAGAATTTGTGTCAAATGAAACAATAACAAAAAAACTTGAAAGGATCAGATATTGAGATAGAGGTTAATAATTTACCAAAATAATTTACCAGAATACAGAATCATAAGAAAAATGTTACATTAACTAGGGAATAGAACATACTAACATTCACAGTGTAGGGATTCCAGAAGCAGAAGAGATGGAGAAGAGAGCCGAAAATGTAGGTGTGATGAATTGTGGCTAAAAACTTCCTTTAACCTGGGACTTTCCTGGTGGTCCAGTGGTGAGGACTCTGTGCTTCCACTGCAGGGGCATGGTTCTGAACCTGGTCTGGGAACAATCTTGTAAAGCTTACTAAAATCTTGAGAGGCAAGATATTCTTGGTTTACCTGGTAACCCTAGTATAATGACAAAGTCCTTACATGTGTGACTGGGAGGGTTATATTCAAAGAGAAGGTGGGAAGATAGGAGCATTAGATAAAAGATTCTAAGATGGAATAGTCTGTCTCTGAAGATCTCAGTAGAGTCTACAAGATGAAGATGGAAGAGTTCTCTTGTTCAGTTTCTCGGTTGTGTCCAACTCTTTGCCACCCCATGGACTGCAACACACCAGGTTTCTCTGTCCTTCACTATCTCCCAGAGTTTGCTCAGATTTATGTCCACTGAGTCTGTGATGCCATCCAACCATATCATCCTCTATCCTCCCCTTCTCCTCTTGCCCTCAATCTTTCCCAGCATCAGGGTCTTTTTCAATGAATTGGTTCTTCATATCAGGTGGCCAAAATATTGGCGTTTCAGCTTCAGCATCAGTCCTTCCAATGAATATTCAGGATTGATTTCCTTCAGGATTGACTGGTTTGATCTCCTGGCTGTCCATGGGGCTCTCAAGAGTCTTCTCCATAACCACAGTTTGAAAGTATCAATTCCTCAGGGCTCAGCCTTCTTTACAGTCCATCTCTCACATTCATACATGACTACTGGAAATGCCATAGCTTTGACCCTACAGATCTTTGTCAGCAAAGTGATGGCTCTGCTTTTAAACAGGTTATCTAGATTGTCATAGTTTTTCTTCCAAGAAGCAAGCATCTTTATTTAACGGCTACAGTCACCATCTGCAGTGATTTTGGAGGCCAAGAAAATAAACTCTGTCACTGTTTCCCTTTTTTTTCTCCATCTATTTGCTGTGAAGGGATGGAACCAGATGCCATAATCTTAATTTTTCAAATATTGAGATTTAAGTCCATTATTTCTCTCTCCTCTTTCACCTCCATCAAAAGACTCTTTAGTTCCTCTTCACTTTCTGCCATTAAAAGAAAGAAAGAAAGTGAGTTGCTCAATCATGTCCAACACTTTGCGACCCCATAGACTGTAGCCTACCATGCTCCTCCACCCATGGGATTTTCCAGGCAAGAGTATTGGAGTGGGTTGCCATTTCCTTCTGTAGAGGATCTTCCCAACCCAGGGATTGAACCTGGGTCTCCTGCATTGTAGGCAGATGCTTTACCATCTGAGCCATCAGGGAAGCCTTTTCTGCCATTAAGGTTATGTCATCTGCGTATCTGAGGTTACTGATATTTCTCCCAGCAATCTTCAACCCACCTTGTGATTCATCCACCTCAGCATTCCACATAATGTAATCTGTATATAAATTAAATAAGCAGGGTGAAAATATACAGCTTGATGTACTCCTCTCACAATTTGGAACCAGTCCATTGTTTCATGTCCAGTTCTAATTGTTGCTTCTTGGCCTGCATACTGGTTTCTGAGGAGCCAGGTAAGGTGATCTGGTATTTCCACCTCTTTAAGAATTTTCCACAGTTTGTTGTGATCCACAGAGTCAAAGGCTTTAGCATAGTCATTGAAACAGAAGTAGATATTTTTTCTGGAATTCTCTTGCTTTTTTTTATGATCAAATAGATGTTGGCAATTTGATCTCTGGTTCCTCTGGCTTCTCTAAATCCAGCTTGTACATCTGGAAGTTCTTGGTTCACATACCATTGAAGCCTAGCATCAGGGATTTTCAGCATTACCTTGCTACTATGTGAAATGAGTGCAATTGTCCATTAGTTTGAACATTCTTTGGCAGTGCCCTTCTTTGGGATTGGAATGAAAACTGACCTCTTCCAGTCTTGGGGCCACTGCTGAGTTTCCCAAATTTGCTGGGCTATTGAATGCAGCACTTTCACAGCACCATCTTTTAGGATTTAGAATAGCTCAGCTGGAATTCCATCAGCTCCACTAGTTTCATTCATAATGATTCTTCCTAAGGCCCACTTGACTTCGCATTCCATGATGTCTGGCTCTATGTGAGTGATCACACCATAATGGTTATCCTGGGCATTTAAGGCTTTTTTTTTTTTTTTTTTGTATAGTTCTTCTTTGTATCCTTGCCACCTGTTCCTAATCTCTTCTGCTTATCTTAGGTCATACCCTTTCTGTCCTTTATTGTCATCATCTTTGCATGAAATATTCCTTTAGTATCTCTAATTTTATTGAAGTGCTCTCTAGTGTTTCTCATTATATTGTTTTCCCCTATTTCTTTGCACTGATCACTTAATACTTCCTTACCTCTCCTAGCTATTCCTTGGAACTCTGCATTCATATGGGTAAATATTTCCCTTCCTCCTTTGCCTTTTGCTTTTGCTCTTCTCTCAGCTATTTGTAAGGTCTCCTCAGACAACCATTTTGCCTGGTTGCATTTCTTTTCTTGGTGATGGTTTGGTAACCACCTCCTGTACAGTGTTACAAATCTCCACCCATAGTCCTTCAGGCACTCTGTCTATCATATTGAATCCCTTGAATCTTTTTGTCACTTCCACTGTATAATCATAAGGAATTTCATTTAGGTCATACCAGAATGGCCTAGTGGTTTTCCCTTCTACTGGAGGGAGCACAGTCCCACTTTTACCAAAAGGGCATTTGCGAGGACAGCTGCTCTTCACTTCAAAGCCAATAATCAGGCCAGGTTGGTGGAAAGGAAAGTTTGTTTGATTTCAGATTCCGGCAACTGGGCTGTTGGTGTGGCAGACATCGATCCAAAGCCTGCCCCCTCCACTTCAACCAGTGGGGCCAGAGCCCTTATAGACATAAGTGATAGTGGTGCTATATGCAGAAACAGCACAGTCAGCTCTGACAGTCATCTTCAAAATGGTCATCAGTGGTCTGATCCGTGTCATCTTGACTGTTTTATGTACATTAGTCTTCAGTTCCAGGACCCATATGTTTGCATTTCTTGAGGCCATTACTCAGAAGTGTGGCAGCTTATGTCATGGATATATTCTGGCCATCATGTGGTTAACTTCTCCACCTGGTGTTCTAAGATCTATAAGGCAACTCAAAGATATAGTTCAGAATATTATCTCTAGCCCTTGAGAAAGAGCTGAAGGTCCTTGATTATGCTTAATGACCACATTGTTATTATTTAGTCTCTTTTGACCTTTTTCCTTTGTGTCTACATTTCTCAATTCTCTGATTAAACTTATTCTTTGAAGTTTTCCACAAAGAGCAGGGAAAGGACATGGTACAGGGGCAAGGAACAAAGGATTCTTCTCATTTCACCACCCATCAGCAGAAAATTGGGTTAAAGATTTACTAAGCATTGCCCTGCCCACCAGAGAAATACTTTCCCCACAGACAGTCCTTTCCATCAGGAAACTTGCACAAGCCTCTTATCCTCATCCATCAGAGGGCAACACAGAAGAAGCAAGAATTTCAATCCTATGGCCTCCAGAATGAAAACTACAATCACAGAAAACTAAACAATGTGATCACATGGATCAAACCTTGTGTAACTCATGAAACTATCAGTCATGCCATGCAGGGCCACCCAAGATGGACAAGTCATGATGGAGAGATCTGATGATGGAGAAGGAATGGTAAGCCACTTCAACATTCCTGCCTTGAGAACCCCATGAACAGTATGAAAAGGCAAAAGTATATCATTCTGAAGGATGAGACCCGCTGGGTTGGTAGGTGTCCAATGTGCTACTAGAAAAGAGTGGAGAAATAGCTCTAAAAGGAATGAAGAGGCAGAGCCAAAGCAGAAACAACACCCAATTGTGGATGTGTCTAGTGGTGGAAGTAAAATCTGATGCTGTAAAGAATAATATTGCATAGGAACCTGGAATGTTAGGTCTCTGAAACCAGGTAAATTGGATGTGGTCCAACAGGAGGTGGCAAGAGTAAACATGGATATTTTAGAAATCAGTGAACTAAAATGGACGGGAATGGCTGAAATTAATTCAGATGACCACTATATCTCCTACTGTGGGCAAGAATCCCTTAGAAGAAAGGGAGTAGCCCTCATAGTCAACAAAAGAGTCTGAAATGCAGTATACTAGGGTACAGTCTCAAAGGTAACAGAATGATCTCAGTTCACTTCCATGGCAAACCATTCAACACCACCGTAATTCAAGTCCATGTCCCAAGCACAAAGGCCAGAGAAGCTGAAGTTGACTGGTTCTCTGGAGACCTAAGCAACCTTCTGAATCTAACACCCAAAAAAGATGTCCTTTTCAAAGTAGAAAGTCAAGAGATACCTGAACTAACAGGCAAGTTTGGCTTTGGAGTACAAATGAAGCAGGGCAAAGGCTCACAGAATTTTGTCAAGAGAAAGCTCTGGTCTTAGCAAACACCCTCTTCCAACAACACAAGACCTGTTTTCTAGGAGTTGGAAAAGGCAAAAAAATGGATTTCCCCCTACAACCTCCAGAAAAGAATGCAGGCCTGCTGGCACTTTAATTAGCCCATTGAACCGGATTTTGAATTTCTGACCTCAGGATATGTAAACTAATACATTGGTGTTGTTTCAAGGCACAAAGTGTTTGGTCATTTGGTGTAGCAGCAGCAGTAACTAATACGGACATGGTTCAAATCAGCCCATCTCCGTCTGTGGCATCATAGGTTTTCCTCTCTCTGCTGGACTGTTCCCCTGACCTCAAAGGCTGGCGGTCCTCTTCAGGGTACCCCAACAGTGTACTTGTCTCTTAATTCCACTTTCTTCTTCAGCAACTGGCCGGTTCCGTGGTCCTCATTACAGCAAAGTCTTTGAAAGCTGTGTCTACTCTGTTTCTCACTGATCTCTTAACACCACTTCTTGAACCCACTCTACTCAGAGTTTGCCTTCACCACTCTATCAAAGCTGCACTTGACCTTGCCAAGGTTAACTGCCAAATCCAATGGTCAGGTTCAGTCTTCTCTTACTTATCTCCTTGCAAGAATTGGATTCTTTTCTCCTCCAATCATTTACGTCACATGACTATTAAGAACAGTCACTCTTACCTCACTAGCCTCTTCTCTGCCTCTCCTGCTGGTTCCTCCACATTTTTTTTTTTTTTTAAGAAAAAACTAACTTCTCAGTGCTGGGTTCTCATGAAGCTTGATGTCCCTGTCTACACTCACTCAATATATACCATATTATCTCTGATTTTCTAGTTTCATGGCTTTAAGTGGCAACTAAATTTGAGAAACCACACATACAAATATTTTACCTAGCCCTTTTCTCTAATAGACTTAATGTCCAACTATATGCATGCATCTTCACTTGGGTACCTAAAGGCATCTCAAAGATACATGTCTATAATTGAACTCATAATCTTCCCACAAAAATGTGCTCCCCTACATTGTCTCCATCTAAGAAAATGGCATCTCCTTTTCCTATCCCTTAAGCACAAACGTTGGGAGTCAGCTTTGATTCCCCTCTTCCTTTCACTTTATGTCCAATGTGTTAGACAATCTAGTTGATGCAGCCCTTAAAATGTATCCTTATTTTAACAACTTTGACTGCACTTACTGTTCCTTCTATGGTCCAAGTCAGCCGCATCTCTCACCTAGATTGCTGTAGAGTCCTAAAAGAGGGCTCTTTTTTCTCTATTTCATCTCAAAATAAGAACAATAGTAATTATATTGAAGCATGTTTATTTCTGTAACTACTCTGCTCAGAACCCAAAATATCATTCTCCATTTCCTTCAGAGTAAAGACCTTTCAAAACCTCTTGTGACACAAACCCTATGGCGCCACTATCTCTCTGGCTTATCGTCAGCTTCTGTCTCTGCACCTCACTAAGCTTCACCCACATCAGCCAATTTCGTTCAGTTCAGTCTCTCAGTCATGTCTGATTCTTTGCAACCCCATGGACTGCAACACACCAGGCTTCCCTGTCCATCACCAACTCCCGGAGTTTACTCAAATTCATGTCCATCTAGTTGGTGATTCAATCTTCCCCAGCATCAGGGTCTTTTCAAATGAGTCAGTTCTTCACATCAGGTGGCCAAAGTATTGGAGTTTCAGCTTCAGCATCAGTCCTTCCAATGAATATTCTGGACTAATTTCCTTTAGGATTGACTGGATTTCCTTGCAGTTCAAGGGACTCTCAAGCGTCTTCTCCAACACCACAATTAAAAAGCATCAATTCTTCATTGCAAGCATCTTTTCTGACCACAATGCAGTAAGATTAGATCTCAATTAAAGGAGAAAAACTATTAAAAATTCCAACATATGGAGGATGAACAACACGTTGCGGAATAACCAACAAATCACAGAAGAAATCAAAATATTCATAGAAATGAACGAAAATGAAAACACAACAACCCAAAACCTATGGGACACTGTAAAAGCAGTGCTAACATATGGACACCTTATCTTTGACAAAGGAGGCAAGAATATACAATGGATTAAAGACAATCTCTTTAACAAGTGGTGCTGGGAAAACTAGTCAACCACTTGTAAAAGAATGAAACTAGAACACTTTCTAACACCATACACAAAAATAAACTCAAAATGGATTAAAGATCTCAACGTAAGACCAGAAACTATAAAACTCCTAGAGGAGAACATAGGCAAAACACTCTCCGACATACATCACAGCAGGATCCTCTATGACCCACCTCCCAGAATATCGGAAATAAAAGCAAAAATAAACAAATGGGACCTAATTAAACTTAAAAGCTTCTGCACATCAAAGGAAACTATTAGCAAGGTGAAAAGGCAGCCTTCAGAATGGGAGAAAATAATAGCAAATGAAGCAACAGACAAACAACTAATCTCAAAAATATACAAGCAACTCCTACAGCTCAACTCCAGAAAAATAAATGACCCAATCAAAAAATAGGCCAAAGAACTAAATAGACATTTCTCCAAAGAAGACATACAAATGGCTAACAAACACATGAAAAGATGCTCAACATCACTCATTACCAGAGAAATGCAAATCAAAACCACTATGAGGTACCATTTCACGCCAGTCAGAATGGTTGCAATCCATAAGTCTACAAGCAATAAATGCTGGAGAGGGTGTGGAGAAAAGGGAACTCTATTACACTGTTGGTGGGAATGAAAACTAGTACAGCCACTGTGGACAACAGTGTGGAGATTCCTTAAAAAACTGGAAATAGAACTGCCTTATGATCCAGCAATCCCACTGCTGGGCATACACACTGAAGAAACCAGAAGGGAAAGAGACACGTGTACCCCAGTGTTCATTGCAGCACTGTTTATAATAGCCAGGACATGGAAGCAACCTAGATGCCCATCAGCAGATGAATGGATAAGAAAGCTGTGGTACATATACACAATGGAGTATTACTCAGCCATTAAAAAGAATACATTTGAATCAGTTCTAATGAGGTGGATGAAACTGGAGCCTATTATACAGAGTGAAGTAAGCCAGAAGGAAAAACATAAATACAGTATACTAACGCATATATATGGAATTTAGAAAGATGGTAACAATAACCCGGTGTACGAGACAGCAAAAGAGACACTGATGTATAGAACAGTCTTATGGACTCTGTGGGAGAGGGAGAGGGTGGGAAGATTTGGGATAATGACATTGAAACATGTAAAATATCATGTAAGAAACGAGATGCCAGTCCAGGTTCGATGCACGATACTGAATGCTTGGGGCTAGTGCACTGGGACGACCCAGAGGGATGGTATGGGGAGGGAGGAGGGAGGAGGGTTCAGGATGGGGAACACATGTATACCTGTGGCGGATTCATTTTGACATTTGGCAAAAGTAATACAATTATGTAAAGTTTAAAAATAAAATAAAATTAAATTAAAAAAAAAATAAAAATTAAAAAAAAAAGAAAAAAAAAAGCCATTGAGTACAAAAGAGGAACTTTTCGTGTTTTTTCCATGTATCATATCTTTTCTTAGAATCAAGATACAGCTTTGCGACAATTGGGAGAGTTTTGAGATTTTCCACTGAAACTAAATCTTCGTTTTACAAATAATTTGTATTCTTTCCTCTTAAAACTCCCTTCCAAATTTCTATTTTGTCTCTTCAGTCCTGATCTCCTTCTTCAGTAATTAGGCAGCTGGAGTCACATGTTAGTGACTAAGTCAAAGTCCAGGTGATAGGGGCTTCCAAGGGGATGTACTCCTGATTGACAGAAGCTACAGTGGGGTTAGTGTTGACTCATGAAACCAGACACCCGACCGATCTTACCTGGGCATGTCCTGCTAACAACACAGAAGTCACTCACTGGAGGGTCAGTTAAGTTAATGACCTATTTGTAATTCAGTTTTGTGAAATTATAAGGATGAGGAAATGGGAGTTGGAATAGGGAAAAGAGACCAAAGAAGAGATCAATTGGAAATAAATGGGTAATGTCTTGGAGAAGAAATGCCCATTAGGGAGGACACCCACCAGACACTTTGGGAAAGGGGTGGAAGTAGGTCCCTTGTGACTTCTGAGCACTGATGCACATTGGCCTGCCTGGATCCCCTCCAGAAAAACATTAGCATGACCTTTTATGACTGTACGTGGGCAAACATCACCGTGGGCTTCCCAGGTTGTTCAGTGGTAAAGGACCCCACTGCCCATGCAGGAGACATGGGTTCAACCCCTGGGTTGGGAAGATGCCTTGGAGAGGGAAATGCTTGGGAAATCGCATGGACAGAAGAGCCTGGTAGGCTACAGTCCATGGGGTTGCAAAAGAGACTTGACAACTGAACAACAAAAAAGCATGAATGTAATGCATGATGGATTCATTATTACATAGTTATTATTAACATAATCATTTTCCCTGATGCAAAAAGAATTAAAGATGAAACATGTTCACAGGTACCTGAAGGAATAGTGGGCTACAGGTACCGTGCCCTTTGTGTTTTTTGGGTCCCTCCACCCTGAGAGGAGGTGCAGCAAGCCCAAGGATTAGGGGCACAAAATACTGAATTCACCACAATGTCCACTCTGGCCAGCCTAGACAATGCCCACTCTTTCCTGGGCTTTCCTGGGACCCAGTCACATTTCTGTTGGTCAGAGATAGAGCCCTGGAGGAAACCTCTGGTCTGAGGTCTACAGGAAGCCCCTGGTTTACTTCTACACTGGAAATCAGGACTGTCTTCCCAGAATTAAGCTTTTGAAAAGCATAACTCCCCTACTGACCTGCCTGGTACAGAAAACAGTGTATGTGTGAAATATCTGCAAGTCACTTGCAATAGTATCTCATTATATCTTATATTTCTATTGAGAACATCGATTGTTCTCATGTCTTCTGGAGTCAGCTCAAAGTGAAACACCTGGAATGAAGGAAGAATCACATTAACCTCTCCTTCAAGAAGCTGGCCTCCCCCCTGGGAAATGGAGGATTTTCCAGCTGGATGGAGATAAAAGGAGGGGACAGGGAAGCCATGTCTGTCCTCAGCTTCCAGGTGAATAAGCCTGGGGCCCTCTGCTGAGTTCTCACCTCTCCTTCCCACACCTTTTCCTTCTCTGTCCACCTCACAAACTTTACAGTGCATCAGTCCCTTATCTTTCTAAGTGAATCACTTGTGACAGAAAACAAACTAAAATCTTCTTTTTCCAAACACATTGCCTTTGGACACGCCTGACTCGATACTGAACCTGAGCTGACATTAGACTGATTGCCTCTCCCCAACACACCCTAAGGGTGACAGCATTCAGCTGAAGCAGTGTGGGAAGGAAGCTCCCCCATGATAGCCTGTTCAGGAATCTGATATCAAACTGCTCATTATCTACGATTGAACCTAACTAAAAATTTATGTAAATGCTTTTGTGCAGAAAGTAATGAAATTGTTAAAACATTAAAGAACACCTTAATAATTAAAAATTCACATCATAATCATGAAATTGCGAGGTCAATTTTGTAAAGAAATTCATTTTCACCAAAGTGATCTAGTGTTTCAAGGCAACATGAACCAAAGACTTGAGCATATATTCTTTCCTGGAAGTTGGTAAAGTGATACTAAATTCTAAATAAAAGAGAGCTAATCAAAAGCAGTCAGGACATTCTTAAAAAATAAAAAATTACCATTCTGAAAAGCAAAACTGAGTTTTTACTTTAAGAACACAGTGTATAAAACTGAATATTTAAATAGAAGAGAGACACCAAAAAATGTATTTATGGAAACTTGATATGTGGCTGGGCTGACAATGAAAATCTGTGAGGAAATATGGAACCTTAGATTTACATTTAAATATACACAAACATCAGAGAAGGCAATGGCAACCCACTCCAGTACTCTTGCCTGGAAAATCCCATGGACGGAGGAGCCTGGTAGGCTGCAGTCCATGGGGTCGCTAAGAGTCGGGCACGACTGAGTAACTTCACTTTCACTTTTCACTTTCATGCATTGGAGAAGGAAATGGCAACCCACTCCAGTGTTCTTGCCTGGAGAATCCCAGGGACAGGGGAGCCCGGTGGGCTGCTGTCTATGGGGTTGCACAGAGTCGGACACGACTGAAGTGACTTAGCATTAGCATGTACATAAACATGTATGTATCCATTTTCATATTATCTTAGCTAATCAGTTCCAGCTAGATTACAGAACCAAATTTAAATGGAAACATGGAAACAATTGATCAGGGGACAATTTCCCTTCCCTTTGACTTGGCCTGACCTGTAACCTGCATTGAATAGTGATATGTCCCAGAAGTGGTAAGCCAGATCTGAGCCCAGACAGGAAGAGGACTTTTTCCCTAATCACTGACTTGAGGTCATAGCCCTGTGCTGAAATGAAGAGTAGGTTAGTTGGCACAGTCAAGTCAAATATTCATGAAAAACTATACAGAGAAACATGAAGGCCCATCTGACAAGAGCCATATCCACCTGCTAAAGCAGAACTGCCAAGCTGCTCTGAGCCAAACTTCAAATTCATAAAAGAACCCAGCCAAGAGGACAACAGCTTAGCTGAGTAAAGGCTGATAGTAAACCACAGAAGCAAGAGACACATAAATGATCTCTGAATTAAATCCTGAAACTGAGGAGTTTCCTGTACAGCTATGGCTAAAGGTACAATAATGGTCTCCTACACTGAAAACAAAATACAACCTAGCAAAAATGGACAAACTATTGAAGAACTTCACAAAGACAGAAACTCATGAAGATTAAATATATGAAAATGAAACCTGATTAGAATTCAGTGAAATGCAAAATAAAAACACAATGCTTTGGAGGTTAAAGATCACTGCCATAATATTTCTGCCCTCATATTCACATGTTGATGGTGTTAGAAGTGAAATTTTTGAGAGGCGATTAGGTAATGATGGTGGAGCCCTCATGAATGAGATTTCAGTTCAGTTCAGTCACTCAGTCGTGTCCAACTCTTTGCGACCCCATGAATCGCAGCACACCAGGCCTCCCTGTCCATCACCATCTCCCGGAGTTCACTCAAACTTACATCCATCAAGTCGGTGATGCCATCCAGCCATCTCATCCTCTCTCTTCCCCTTTTCCTCCTGCCCCCAATCCCTCCCAATATCAGAGTCTTTTCCAATGAATCAACTCTTCACATGAGGTGGCCAAAGTACTGGAGTTTCAGCTTTAGCATCATTCCTTCCAAAGAAAACCCAGGGCTGATCTCCTTCAGAATGGACTGGTTAGATCTCCTTGCAGTCCAAGGGACTTTCAAGAGTCTTCTCCAACACCACAATTCAAAAGCATCACAATATCATATTCATAGAAGATATTTGGGAGAGCTCTATTGCCCCCTCCACCATGTTAAAATACAAAAAGAAGCCTGTGACTTGCAGCAGCACCCTCACCTGACCACAGGGGCACCCTGAACTGAAATCTCCAGCTTCAGAATTGTGAGAAACAAATTTAATTTTTTTCTCAGGCACTCAATATGTGGTGTTTTGTTAGAGTGATTTAAACGTTCTAAAAATATCAAATAATTCAATTGCATCAATTGAGAACAAAGAAAACAAAACGTCATTTGTGTGAAGTGACAGAATACATTGAAAACGTAATGCTCAAACTAAAACCTCCATTATCTGTCCAACTGTGACCCTCTCCAAACATGATGCCTCTCCTGTTGCCACAGCAGGAAGAGAAAACCACCAGGAATACACACAAGGCATTCATGCTCAGGGAAAGAACAGGTAACTCGCCTTGGCCCAAAGACAGTCTGAGAATCAGAAAAAGAATGACCCTCGTGAAGGATATTCCTTGGGAACCCTATCCCCACAGTTCCACTCATCACCTGTATATTCTCCTTGATCCACTTCTTATTGTTACCCTTGGCCAAAACCACAATCCCATGCTGTATCAGGTAGCGAAGGGCAACCAGAGCTGGGGTTTTCTTATGCTTTTGGGCAATGGCAGAGAGAACCAGTTCCTCCAAGAGAACAGGGTGGTTCAGGCTCACCCTGGAAGGAAATTCAGAAATGCTGAGGAGCTGAGACCAGGTACTCTGTGAGTAGGCGGCCGGGAGGAGCAACCCCACACCCGAGGCCAGGGGCAGTGGCCGGGAGGACCAACCCCATGCCATGGCTGCACGCGCACAGGAGGGCCTAGAGGAGCTATCCCACGTTGAAGGTCAGGAAGGGTGGCAGTGAGGAGATACCCCTCATCCAAGGTAAGAGAAACCCAAGTAAGACGGTAGGTGTTGCAAGAGGGCATCAGAGGGCAGACACACTGAAACCATACTCAGAAAACTAGTCAATCTAATCACACTAGGACCACAGCTTTGTCTAACTCAATGAAACTAAGCCATGCCCGTGGGGCAACCCAAGATGGGTGGGTCATGGTGGAGAGATCTGACAGAATGTGGTTCACTGAAGAAGGGAATGGCAAACCACTTCAGTATGCTTGCCTTGAGAACCCCATGAAAAGTATGAAAAGGCAAAATGATAGGATACTGAAAGAGAAACTCCCCAGGTCAGTAGGTGCCCAATATGCTACTGGAGATCAGTGGAGAAATAACTCCAGAAAGAATGAAGGGATGGAGCCAGAACAAAAACAATACCCAGCTGTGGATGTGACTGGTGATAGAAGCAAGGTCCGATGCTGTAAAGAGCAATATTGCATAGGAACCTGGAATGTCGGGTCCATGAATCAAGGCAAATTGGAAGTGGTCAAACAAGAGATGGCAACAGTGAATGTCGACATTCTAGGAATCAGCGAACTGAAATGGACTGGAATGGGTGAATTTAACTCAGATGACCATTATATCTACTACTGTGGACAGGAATCCCTCAGAAGAAATGGAGTAGCCATCATGGTCAACAAAAGAGTCCGAAATGCAATACTTGGATGCAATCTCAAAAATGACAGAATGATCTCTGTTCGTTTCCCAGGCAAACCATTCAATATCACAGTAATCCAAGTCTATGCCCCAACCAGTAATGCTGAAGAAGCTGAAGTTGAACGGTTCTATGAAGACCTACAAGATCTTTTAGAACTAACACCCAAAAAAAGATGTCCTTTTCATTATAGGGGACTGGAATGCAAAAGTAGGAAGTCAAGAAACACCTGGAGTAACAGGCAAATTTGGCCTTGGAATACGGAATGAAGCAGGGCAAAGACTAATAGAGTTTTGCCAAGAAAATGCACTGGTCATAACAAACACCCTCTTCCAACAACACAAGAGAAGACTCTACACATGGACATCACCAGATGGTCAACACCAAAATCAGACTGATTATATTCTTTGCAGCCAAAGATGGAGAAGCTCTATACAGTCAGCAAAAACAAGACCAGGAGCTGACTGTGGCTCAGACCATGAACTCCTTATTGCCAAATTCAGACTGAAATTGAAGAAAGTAGGGAAAACCACTAGACCATTCAGGTATGACCTAAATCAAATCCTTTATGATTATACAGTGGAAGTGAGAAATAGATTTAAGGGCCTAGATCTGATAGATAGAGTGCCTGATGAGCTATGGAATGAGGTTCATGACATTGTACAGGAGACAGGGATCAAGACCATCCCCATGGAAAAGAAATGCAAAAAAGCAAAATGGCTGTCTGGGGAGGCCTTATAAATAGCTGTGAAAAGAAGAGAAGCGAAAAGCAAAGGAGAAAAGGAAAGATATAAACATCTGAATGCAGAATTCCGAAGAATAGCAAGAAGAGATAAGAAAGCCTTCCTCAGCGATCAATGCAAAGAAATAGAGGAAAACAACAGAATGGGAAAGAATAGAGATCTCTTCAAGAAAATCAGAGCTATCAAAGGAACATTTCATGCAAAGATGGGCTCGATAAAGGACAGAAATGGTATGGACCTAACAAAAGCAGAAGATATAAAGAAGAGGTGGCAAGAATACACAGAAGAACTGTACAAAAAAGATCTTCATGACCCAGATAATCACAATGGTGAGATCACTGACCTAGAGCCAGACATCCTGGAATGTAAAGTCAAGTGGGCCTTAGAAAACATCACTACGAACAAAGCTAGTGGAGGTGATGGAATTCCAGTTGAGCTGTTCCAGGTCCTGAAAGATGATGCTGTGAAAGTGCTGCACTCAATATGCCAGCAAATTTGGAAAACTCAGCAGTGGTCATGGGACAGGAAAAGGTCAGTTTTCATCCCAATCCCAAAGAAAAGCAATGCCAAAGAATGCTCAAACTACCGCAAAATTGCACTCATCTCACATGCTAGTGAGGTAATGCTTAAAATTCTCCAAGCCAGTCTTCAGCAATATGTGAACCGTGAACTTCCTGACGTTCAAGCTGGTTTTAGAAAAGGCAGAGGAACCAGAGATCAAATTGCCAACATCCGCTGGATCATGGAAAAAGCAAGAGAGTTCCAGAAAAACATCTATTTCTGCTTTATTGACTATGCCAAAGCCTTTGACTGTGTGGATCACAATAAACTGTGGAAAATTCTGAAAGAGATGGGAATACCGGACCATCTGACCTGCCTCTTGAGAAATCTGTATGCAGGTCAGGAAGCAACAGTTAGAACTGGACATGGAACAACAGACTGGTACCAAATAGGAAAGGGAGTACGTCAAGGTTGTATATTGTCACCCTGTTTATTTAACTTATATGCAGAGTACATCATGAGAAACGCTGGACTGGAAGAAACACAAGCTGGAATCAAGATTGCCGGGAGAAATATCAATAACCTCAGATATGCAGATGACACAACCCTTATGGCAGAAAGTGAAGAGGAACTGAAAAGCCTCTTGATGAAGGTGAAAGTGGAGAATGAAAAAGTTGGCTTAAAGCTCAACATTCAGAAAACTAAGATCATGGCATCTGGTCCCATCACTTCATGGGAAATAGATGGGGAAACAGTGGAAACAGTGTCAGACTTTATTTTTCTGGGCTCCAAAATCACTACAGATGGTGACTGCAGCCATGAAATTAAAAGACGC
Source organism: Bos mutus (assembly GCF_027580195.1). NCBI lineage: Eukaryota > Metazoa > Chordata > Mammalia > Artiodactyla > Bovidae > Bos > Bos mutus. The sequence continues at coordinate 57,133 of NW_027219832.1, read as the reverse complement.
TTACTCCTTGGAAGGAAAGTTATGACCAACTTAGATAACATATTCAAAAGCAGAGACATTACTTGGCTAACAAAGGTTCGTCTAGTCAAGGCTATGGTTTTTCCAGTGGTCATGTATGGATGTGAGAGTTGGACTGTGAAGAAGGCTGAGCGCCAAAGAATTAATGCTTTTGAACTGTCGTGTTGGAGAAGACTCTTGAGAGTCCCTTGGACTGCAAGGAGATCCAACCAGTCCATTCTGAAGGAGATCAGCCCTGGGATTTCTTTGGGAGGAATGATGCTAAAGTTGAAGCTCCAATACTTTGGCCACCTCATGTGAAGAGTTGACTCGTTGGAAAAGACTCTGATGCTGGGAGGGATTGGGGGCAAGAGGAGAAGGGGACGACAGAGGATGAGATGGCTAGATGGCATCACTGACTCGATGGACATGAGTCTGGGTGAACTCCGGGAGTTGGTGATGGACAGGGAGGCCTGGTGTGCTGCGATTCATGGGGTCCCAAAGAGTCAGACACGACTGAGTGACTGATATGATCTAATCTGATTTGATCTTCCCAAACAGACCAAGAGGTTCACTCTAGACCAGTGCTTCTCAATGTGTGGTCCATGCACCAACATCATCAGTATCTGAGATCTTGTTAGAAATACAAATTCCATGACTGAGCTGAAGACAAACTGAATCAGAACCTCAACTGTGTCACTTCCCATTCTGTGTTTACAAAGCTCTACAGGTAATTCAGAGGCATTATTGAGTTGAGAACAGGACTGCCAAACTCATGGATTTTTTCCTTAATTTTCAGGGGGTGTTTTTTCTTCTACAATCAAGGGCATGAAAAGAGAAACTGAAGGAAAAGACCCAGAATAGTTTGTAAATTTCACTTTTTCTAAGGTATTGATAAAAATGGAGAGGTCTCAAAATAAGAGACATTTATTTTATCATTATTCTACTATAGATGCTTACAAAAATGGTTCAAGTTGAATTTCTTTTCTATCATGATAGAACTTGGAGTTATATGTTATTATCTCAACTTTAAACACAAGGTAAGTGAGTCTTGAAACACGTATTTTTTAAGATGCTTTGTGAATTTATTTTTAATTAATTTATTTTATTCTAGTTTTAATATAAATTTATTTATTTTAATTGGAGGCTAATTACTTTACAATATTGTATTGTATTGTATTGGTTTTGCAATACATCAAGATGAATCCACCACGGGTGTACATGTGTTCCCCGTCCTGAAAGCCCCTCCCACCTCCCTCCCCATCCCATCCCTCTGGGTCATCCCAGTGCACCAGCCCCGAGCATCCTGTATCATGCATCAGCCTGATTGGCAATTCATTTCACATATGTTATTGTACATGTTTCAAAGCCATTTTCCCAAATCATCCCACCCTCGCCCTCTCCCACAGAGTCCAAAAGACTGTTCTATACATCTGTGTCTCTTTTGCTATCTCTCATACAGGGTTATCATTACCATCTTTCTAAATTCCATATATATATGTGTTAGTATACTGTATTGGTGTTTTTCTTTCTGGCTTACTTCACTCTGTATAATCGGTTCCAGTTTCATCCACCTCATTAGAACTGATTCAAATGTATTCTTTTTAATGGCTGAGTAATACTTCATTGTGTATATGTACCATAGCTTTCTTATCCATTCATCTGCTGATGGACATCTAGGTTGCTTCCATGTCCTGGCTATTATAAACAGTGCTATGATGGACATTGGGGTACACGTGTCTTTCAATTCTGGTTTCCTCAGTGTGTATGCCCAGCAGTGGGATTGCTGGGTCGTATGGCAGTTCTATTTCTATTTTTTTAAGGAATCTTCACACTGTTGTCCATAGTGGCTGTACTAGTTTGCATTCCCACCAACAGTGTAAGAGGGTTCCCTTTTCCCCACACCCTTTCCAGCATTTATTGCTTGTAGACTATGGATAGCAGCCATTTTGACTGGCATGAAATGGTACCTCATTGTGGTTTTGATTTGCATTTCTCTGATAATGAGTGATGTTGAGCATCTTTTCATGTGTTTGTTAGCCATCTGTATGTCTTCTTTGGAGAAATGTCTATTTAGTTCTTTGGCCCATTTTTTGACTGGGTCATTTAGTTTTCTGGAATTGAGCTGCAGGAGTTGCTTGTATATTTTTGAGATTAGTTATTTGTCAGTTGCTTCATTTGCTATTATTTTCTCCCATTTTGAAGGCTGTCTTTTCACCTTGCTTATAGTTTCCTTTGTTGTGCAAAACCTTTTAAGTTTAATTAGGTCCCTTTTGTTTATTTTTGCTTTTATTTCCAATATTCTGGGAGGTGGGTCATAGAGGATGCTGCTGTGATTTATGTCAGAAAGTGTTTTGCCTATGTTCTCCTCTAGGAGTTTTATAGTTTCTGGCCTTACATTTAGATCTTTAATCCATTTTGAGTTTATTTTTGTGTATGGTGTTAGAAAGTGTTCTAGTTTCATTCTTTTACAAGTGGTTGACCAGTTTTCCCAGCACCACTTGATAAAGAGATTGTCTTTTTTCCGTTGTATACGCTTGCCTCCTTTGTCAAAGATAAGGTGTCCATATGTGCATGGATTTATCTCTGGGCTTTCTATTTAGTTCCATTGATCTATATTTCTGTCTTTGTGCCAGTACCATACTGTCTTGATGACTGTAGCTTTGTAGTAGAGCCTGAAGTCAGGCAGGTTGATTCTTCCAATTCCATTCTTCTTTTTCAAGATTGTTTTGGCTATTCGAGGTTTTTGTATTTCCATACAAATTGTGAAATTATTTGTTCTCACTCTCTGAAAAATACTGTTGGTAGCTTAATAGGGATTGCATTGAATCTATAGATTGTTTTGGGCGGTATACTCATTTTCACTATATTGATTCTTCTGATCCATGAACATGGTATATTTCTCCATCTATTAGTGTCCTCTTTGACTTCTTTCACCAGTGTTTTATAGTTTTCTATGTATAGGTCTTTTATTTCTTTAGGTAGATATAGTCCTAAGTATTTTATTCTTTTCGTTGCAATGGTGAATGGAATTGTTTCCTTAATTTCTCTTTCTATTTTCTCATTATTATTGCATAGGAAAAATATAACTTTCCAAAACTGAACCAGGAAGAAATAGAAAATCTTAACAGACGCATCACAAGCACAGAAACTGAAACTGTAATCAGAAATCCAGCAAACAAGAGCCCAGGTCCAGACGGCTTCACAGCTGAATTCTACCAAAAATTTAGAGAAGAGCTAACACCTATCCTACTCAAACTCTCCCAGAAAATTGGAGAGGAAGGTAAACTTCCAAACTCATTCTATGAGGCCACCATCACCCTAATACCAAAACCTGACAAAGATCCCACAAAAAAAGAAAACTACAGGCCAATATCACTGAGGAACATAGGTGCAAAAATTCTTAACAAAATTCTAGCAATCAGAATCCAACAACATATTAAAAAGATCATACATCACGACCAAGTGGACTTTATCCCAGGGATGCAAGTATTCTTCAATATCTGCAAATCAATCAATGTAATACACCACATTAACAAATTTAAAAATAAAAGCCATAGGATTATTTCAATAGATGCAGAGAAAGCCTTTGACAAAATTCAACATCCATTTATGATAAAAACTCTCCAGAAAGCAGAAATAGAAGGAACATACCTCAACATAATAAAAGCTATATATGACAAACCCACAGCAAACATTATCCTCAATAGTGAAAAATTGAAAGCATTTCCCCTAAAGTCAGGAACACGACAAGGGTGCCCACTTTCACCACTACTATTCAACATAGTTTTGGAAGTTTTGGACACAGCAATCAGAGCAGAAAAAGAAATAAAAGGAATCCAAATTGGAAAATAAGAAGTAAAACTCTCACTGTTTGCAGATGACATGATCATCTACATAGAAAACACTAAAGACTCCACCAGAAAATTACTAGAGCTAATCAATGAATATATTAAAGTTGCAGGATATAAAATCAACACAAAGAAATGAAACACATATTTTTTTAATGTGTTCATTAGTTAATAGGTAAATTATGACATAAGCTGTGTCTCTGGTCTCAACTGGGGGTCATATATAGATTTTAATGCAGACATTTGTTATTCATGAGTCAACAAGCTAATACAATCTAGGAAAATTGGCTCAGTGATGGGAAGATAAAAGAGAATTCATTCCATTACTCCGCTCTCTCCTCTCTGCCTATGAGAGTTATCTGAGTATTGTATGATTTAAACTATCTCATCAAAAATTTAATTTTACATAAACTCCTGTTTTTTTTCATTATACTTCAGTACCATCCCTTTACTCTTTGGGATCCCAGAGCACTATAGGCAGCAAGAACAATATCATGTGACTTGCAGAAATCCAACAGTTTCCTCTGATTGAAATATGGGTGACATGCCACCTGTAGAAAACCAATAGAGAAGAGGGTCAGATATTATGGAAACATAATACTAATATGACAGAGGGAGACAAAAAGTTTAAAAAATGATAAAGGAAAAATGATAACATTAAATGGAAACTGGAAATATTAACATCAACAGAGAAACAAAGAAAAGTGGGTTTATACAGTTAATTTATGATGGACATAGATGGGAGAACCAGTCCCAGATTGACTAATCAAAAGATGGACTGTACATTTGAGTAGACATTCATGAATAAATATTTCATAGACTGTTAGCATCACCATGAGCCTTTAACTTCACCCTCTAACCTGGATGATTTTCATAATGTCCAGTACAATTTTCTGAACTGTGTTCACTGCTAAAGACTTATAAATGCTGCAACACCAAGATTTAGGATTCAGCCATCAGAACCCCACACAAACCCTTAATACCCATCGCAACTGATTTAACGCTTTATTAATTTACCTCTGATTCCATGTTTTCATGGTTTTCCTTCCTGTACAAAGCTTGCTCCAGGACACTTTCAACCTCCAAACTGGTCATGCTATCATCTCAGGGAAATGCTTCCTTCCTCTACTGCTGGGTTCTATTCACGATTTACCAGGAAGCCGTGTGCACTTTTTCCATCCAAATTTATCAGACAGAGATACCATTATGGGTTCTATTCACACCATCCAGACAGGGGCTCTACTCTCTAGAACCTTCTGTCCACAAATGTAGGATGAACAGGAGGGGAGGACAGACAAACATCTGGCTCCAGGGCAAGAAGGATGTTCTGAAGAGCAGGAGGGAGAGGAGCCGAGCTGCTCACCTGGTTGCAGACGGACTTGTACTTGAGCCCCGGCTTGTTCAAGATCTTCTCCAGCTGCTTGTGGTTGCAGTTGAACACCCCAATGGACTTGGTCAGCTCTGCATCCTTACACTTCTCCAGTGCCTGGAAGGGAGGGGTGGTGAACAGTCACTTGGAATGGGCAATAGAACAAGAATAAAAGCTGGGAAAAAAATCTGTAAAAAGTGTCATCCATCAAGAATTAACATTGATTATCAAGAAGAAAAGAGGGGAAGACATTATGCAAAAAGAATTATCATCTCCTCTTTGAACCCTGGAGAAGACATATCACATGGAAGGAAAGAGATTCCTGTCTGCACTGTCCCATACATCTCCTCCTCCTTTCCTCTCTGGAACATTTCAGCAATGGTCTCCTCCCCACACAACCCAGCCTCACAGCCCTTAGACTTTATGAACTGCTGGGTCTGATGGTCCACAGCCCATTCTCACAGGTGAAAGAAATGAAAGAGGTCCCCACTCTCCTGGCTCCTCCTCTGGTCTCTCTCCTTCCCATACTCACCTCCCATGTGTGACAGAAATCCACTGAGTCGAATACTAGTTTTCCATTTTCATCTGTTTGCAAAATGTCCTCCCCTGGCTGGGATGGAAGCAGTCATTTTAGAGATAGCACAAAATAATTTCTCCATATTTAGCCAAGCTCCCAAGAATTAAACCTCCATGAGGTATATTTACAACTTTCTAGATACTAATATTTGCAAAGTGATTTTGTCTATGTAAGCAATGTCTTCAGGAGGGAGGGTTACTCTACTCTTTTATACTAAATATATGTTGCAATAAGTACAAATTTTCTACTTTCTAAAACGGACTTCCAGTGACTTCTGTGAATTTTGTCCCTTCTTGCACTTGCCTCTTTAGAAGTGCTACTGTGAGCTGGGAATGACAATAAGTTACATGGCTTTATTTCTAGAATAAAAATTGCAATCTTGACCTGGGCTAGATAATCAGACTTCCTTTTATCTCTGAGTATCAAGTGCCCTAGGGAAGGCATATGAACCAGCAAGTTTCTCCTTAGGTTGATATGGAATGTGGAAGATCCAGCCATGCTCTCAAATATTCATAACCATGAGCCTTGAGCTGCCCCAAGGCCATATTTGCCACTAATGGAAAATGTTCAGTAAAAATAAAGCAAACCATGAGTAGTACCCTGATAAGGAATAGGAAAAAGGAGACATTTCTGAAGAGTACTGCAACCCTCAATTCTGTCTGTGGCTGGAACTTGCCATCTACATAGTCCATGAAACTGTTTTGCATCAGATGGCTTGAGTTCTGTGACATGAAATCAGTTGTTCTAAGTAAACCTTTCTTAAAGGCTAAGTGCAGGCTACAGACCTCATCTGAAGACAGGAGAGAGTGTAGGCAAGGTCTCCCAAGTCCCTGTAAAGGTATGAGGCTTAGACCCACACAGAGGGAGCACCACCAAATCTGCTCACCTAGAAAGGGTGAAAGGCAAGATAGACTCATCATGTTCAATGTAAGGCAGTGTCATGCTCACCACAGCTGCACCAAACTCTTGGTTCACGAAATTCCCAGAGACTCAGGAGTTATAACCAGGACTGGGTGCAGAACTGGCTTATTTCTATTTCTGAAAGTTTTCAAGCATAGACTCTCAGATTATTTAACTCCTTTTTCTGGGAGGCGTGTAAGGAATTCAAAGAATCTCAGTAAAAAGATGATCAATCTGTGGGAGAGGGAGAAGGTGGGGAGATTTGGGAGAATGGCATTGAAACATGTATAATATCATGTATGAAACGAGTCGCCAGTCCAGGTTCGATGCACGATACTGGATGCTTGGGGCTGGTGCACTGGGACGACCCAGAGGGAGGGTATGGGGAGGGAGGAGGGAGGAGAGTTCAGGATGGGGAACACAGGTATACTTGTGGCCGATTCATTTCGATATTTGGCAAAACTAATACAATATTGTAAAGTTTAAAAATAAAATAAAATTAAAAAAAAAAAAAGATGATCACAAATGATTACTTGGGGGATTCTACTCTAGTGTAATCATCCCTTCAACCTACTAGACAAATCTTACTTCAACCATCCATGCAAGTTGATGAACATTCTAACACAAGATATAACATTGATGTGATCACACAAATTTCCAGCCTTCAGAGCCAGTGGATAATGCATAATATAGAGATCGACATAGTCCAGTTGAAGATTTTTCAGTGACTTTTCCAAGGCTGGTCAGACCAACTCTGGTCAAAAGGATGAGCACCAAAGCTTCAGAGGTTAAAAAATAAAATTTGTAATAATAAAACTTCAGTTAATTTTTTTTTGGGGGGGGCATATCATGTGGCTTATGGGATATTACTTCCCCTACCAAGGATGGAATCCCAGCTTATGACAGTAAAGCACCACGTCTTAAGCACTGAACCACCAGGAAATGCTAATACTTTAGGAATATACCAATAAGCATAGTTCACCAAACAACTCTTCACTGAACAAATGATCCTATTATATAATTTTCACCTGGGCACAATCACTTGCACACATGTGCACACACACAATGCACACAGTACCTTTGAAGTGCAGAATATGTCTTCTCTCTTCACAGTACCATCTGCAACCTTACTTTGAATGGCCTGGCCTATCTGCTCTTCATTTTGGTACACATGATCGCAGTCAATATGGTAGAATCCAACCTCTATAGCAAATGGTGTGAATTCCAGAGCTTCCCTCTTAGCAACCTACATAAGCAACAAAGATAGAAGCTGAATATCACATAAGAGATTGCTAGACACAAGCTTTCACCTTCCCAACATAAACGTTTCTTTGTGCCTTTGGTTAGTTCTGTATGTGTGGTGATGAATGCTTGACGATTTCCCTGAACATTCCTGGTCAGTGGTTAAGTGGACACACAGGAACCCTTCAACATGAGGCAATCAATGGTTGACTGTTGGCATCAGAGACCTCAAGACCACATGCAGGTTCACTGATTTTCTGGAAGAACCCAAAGAATTCAGCATAAAGTTGTAGTCATGGATATTATTTATATAGTGAGATGTTTGAAGATAAATGAACAAAGGTGTAAGGTGCCTGGTAAAAGCATCAAGAAACAAAGTAAAAGCTTCTAAGACCTCTGTCTACCAGTGAGGCCACAAACAATACACCACATAAAAACTGTATGCAATCAAGGTGTACAAAGTGATGTTCTCGTATAAGTTGTTGTTTCTGTTTGGTTGCTCAGTCCTGTTCAACTCTTTCTGACCCCACGGGCTGCAGCACTCCAGGTTTCCCTGTTTTTCATTATCTCCTGCAGTTTGCTCAAACTCATGTCCATTGTGTCAATAATGCCATCCAACCATCTCATCCTCTATTGTCTCCTTCTCCTCCTGCCCTCAATCTTTCCCAGAATCAGGGTCTTTTCCAATAGGTTGGCTCTTTGCATCATGTGACCAAAATATTGGAGCTCCAACTTCAGCATCAGTCCTTCCAAGGAATACTCAGGGTTGATTTCCTTTAGGATTGACAGGTTTTGTCTATCTCCTTGCTGTCCAAGGTACTCTCAAAAGTCCTCTCCAACACCACAGTTCAAAAGCATCAATTCTTTGCACTCAGACTTCTTTATGATCCAACTCTCACATCTGTTCATAACTACTGGAAAACCATAGCTTTGACTATATGGCCCTTTGTCATCAAAGTAATGTCTCTGCTTTTTAATACACTGTCTAGGCTTCTCATAGCTTTTCTTCCAAGGAGCAAGCATCTTTTAAATTCCTGGCTATAGTCACCACCCACAATGATTTTGGAGTCCAAGAAAATAAAGTGTGCCACTGTTTCCATTTTTCCCTCATGTATTTGCCATGATGTGATGGGACTGAATGCCATCATCTTAGTATTTTTAATGCTGAGTTTTATGCCAGCTTCTTCACTCCCTCTTTGACCTTCATCAAGAGGCTTTCTAGTTCCTCTTCCCTTTCTGAAATTAGGGTGGTGTCGTCTCCATTCTTGCCTGGAGAATCCCATGGACAGAGCAGCCTGGCAGGCTACAGTCCATGGGATCACACAAGTCAGAACAACTGAGCGACTAAACCACCACCACCACCAAGGAATGAGCCAGTGAGCTTCAGTAACATCCTGGCCCCTTCATTCCCCTCACCCCACTTTGCTCTACAAAGTATAAAAATCCTGTCTTCTATCTACAAAATGTCTCTGACTATGTTTTTCCATTTTATGAATTAGAATAATGAGACTCAAGGTTTAAGGACCAATCTCTTTTCATGTCTACCCTAAAGACAAGATAGACAGCAAACTTTCTCCCTTCCAGACTAGAGACTTACCAGCCCATCTTATGCCTGAGCGCTGCAAACCGTACTTTAAAAAAAAAAAAAAAAAAACATTGAAAGTGAAATTCGCTCAATCGTGTCCAACTCTTTGTGACCCCATGGACTATAGCTCATCAGGCTCCTCTGTCTATGGGATTCTCCAGGCAAGAACATTGGAGTGGGTTGCCATTTCCTTCTCCAGGGGATCTTCCTGACCCAAGGATCAAATCCAGATCTCCCACACTGCAGGCAGATTCTTTACGATTTGAACTACCCAGGGAAGCCCAAGAAAACATTACAAAACCTGGCCTGTAAGAGAGTACCTTTTCCCTTCAAATGAGATTATATTTTCCCTAATAATAAGTTTCCAAGCAAAAACAGAAATATGAGGCAAAACACAGTTGGAATGTTTCTTGCCTGCCATCTAGCAGGCACACCACAGTAGAAAAACAATTCATTCCCATTATTTTTCATTCACCTCATCTATAGGACCTCCCACTTCAAATACTTCTCTGTGTCATGACTTTTTGGAAGGAGGAAAGAATTCTGGAAATAATTAAATGTACAGATAACCCTCACTGTTGCAATCACCTTCAAAGCAAAGCAGCTGACAATTTTCTTGACAGCCGAGTCTCCTCTTTTGCCAAGCTGGGAAAGAGATGGAAACTGGAGGGGAACCCAGAGTAATCTGCAGGTGAGCACAACCTCAGACCCTGATGCAGAGTGGAGACAGGATGCTATCTCCCCTTTCACAGGGCATGGTTCTAGCCTGGTTGGTGGAACCACGTGACCCTCCCAGAGTCACCCAGGAACTCAGTGCTTGACAACCCAAGTCCCTTCTGCTCATATTACATTCACTTACTCTTTATATCTCAACCCACAACCACTACTGTTACCTCTGGAGGTGCATAGGTTCCAAATCCCAGGACAGGAATGAAGTGGCCATCATTAAGCTTCACCTTCTGGCCTTTGGGATCCATTGCCTGTTTCTCCTCTGAGTAAGCAGATTGATATTTTCTTCTTCCTTCACAGGTTATAAATAACAGGAAGTTCACACCCTAGCTGCACTGTCCAACATTAGCAGATATATTGTAGGAGAAGTGTGATTAAAGTAGTGTCCGTGGAACAAGGAGAGGCTTGAAGACAGTCAACTTGTTTGATTTTTTTTTATTAGCATAACCTCAAGTATTATATACTGATGAAATTGGGTGGGCAATTATTGACCATTAGTTAGACTAGAAACTTCCAACAACAATCTTTTTTGTTTTCCTATTATGACCACCATGTCAATCAAACATCAATTGAAAAAGCTATCTTACAGTACAAACAGACACACATACACAAATCACACAATCTGAAAGTGTTTAATAGCATTTTTTAAAATGTTACCCTTTAATAAAGAATCAAAACCTCAAATGAAAATAAATTTGTCTCTTTATATTTCCCACCAGGAAAATTATTATGCTTTATAGACCTGACTGGTGAAATCCAGAACAGTATACAGAAACCAGACATTTGGCAAAATACTTATTGGAGATTATTAATAGCCTTAGGATACCATATGAACTGTGCAAAGAGACTCTTGAGTGTTTATACATTGTACTTAGTTATGTAACTTTAAGAGTACTCTTGTAGATTAGCATTGAAACATGTATGTTACTGTACATGAAATAGATGACCAGTCCAAGTTCGATGTGTGAAATGGGGCACTCAAAGCTGGTGCACTGGGACAACCCAGAGGGATGGGATAGGGAAGGAGGTGGAACAGCAGTTCGGGACAAGGGGACACATACAAGCCACCACAATATTGTAAAGTAATTAACCTCCAATTAAAATAAGTAAATTAATTTTTTTAAAAAGAGTAGTCTCATAATATAACTGGTACACATTTTACATAATTTACTGTTCCACATTATTCATAAAAGGAAAAACTATAAACAAATTAAAATACCACAAATTTGGAAAGAAAACAGAAGTTGTGATGCACTGATACACAAAAATGTAGTGAAGATAAATAAAATTTAACATGTTCAGTGATGTCAGCAAACTGGTGAGATGGGAAGACTGAATTCTCCCATGGAAAGACAAGAAAAGAAAGAGAAATTAATTTTAAAACCTCGTAGAAGTTCTGGAAAACAGTCAAACAAAGACTGACAGCAACAAAGTGAACAGGCAATTAGGAAAAATCCAGAACAGAGTAGAAGGAAATTTCATCATGTATTACTTGCCTGTACCCTCCTCCTGCCTGGAGCAGTGCAGTCTTGATCAGCTCCCAGTTGCCTCCCTCAAACCAGAGTGATCAGAGGAAACCTTATGTGCGAGGTTCCAACCAACTTGGGGGCTGCCTGGAGACTGGTATCTGTTCCACTTAATTCTAAGCTTGAACTGAAGAGTTCCTGGAATGCCTATTGCAGCTGCAGGGGAAATATATATATATATATATATGTTTGTGTGTGTGTGTGTGTGTATATATATATGTATATATACATACATATGGAGCCAAGGACAAAGGAATAAGGGTGGAGACATAGACTAGACCATTTATTAAAAGGCCCTGAATAGAATGGGGGTGTGGCTTTGGGGGACATAGTGCATTCAAAAACAGTCATAAATTCACCAGAATCAGATAGCCAATCTCGACCAGATAAGCTGTTGACTCAAAAGTGAAATGAGCCACCCTGAGCTTTCCTGTTGGGCTGATCCCAGGACTAGGAGCATGACGAGTTAACCAGTGAAAGTTATGACAAGGAACAACTCTACCAAGAGTGAGCATTTGCCTGTTTCAAGGATCCATCTGAATGCACACACATAGGAACACACACACATCTGGACGGGGCAGGGCGGCCTCAGAGAGAGGCCCTAGGAGCAGGGTCTGGGGCTCTGACGGTGTGCCAGTGCTACACCACATGCACAGCTGCCCACACCAGGGGCTGCTCCTGCACACCTTCCTCCAGCTCTGCCACCCTCTGGGGCAAAGGTGCCAGTGTGGAGGATGGGGGGTGCACACTTACAAGGAGGAACCAATCTGGACCCAACTCTCAGAGTTCTGCTCCAGCATCTTGGGACTCGCCTGGCCCAGTAGTGTGGGGACAGCCACTGAGCACAGGAGAGCCTCTGGCTCTAGCCTGCCCCTCCGAGGTGACAGTTGCCAGCATGCCCTGGGAAGGGGTGGCTTTGCCCTCCTCAGCTGCAGCTCTGCTCCAAAGCCTCTGGGCACACAGATTGCACAGGGATAGGTCCACACAAGGACACCCCTACAAACCAGAACAGGTAACTTTTATTACCTAACTTCATAGAGAAGGAGGAAGCTAAGCAAAATGAGGAGAGAGAGGAATGAAATTTTCATTATGTCAAATGAAACAATAAGAAAAAAACAAAACATGAAAAGATCAGATATTGAGACAGAGATTAATAATTTACCAAAATAATTTACCAGAATACAGAATCATAAGAAGAATGCTACATTAACTAGGGAATAGAACATACTAACATTCACAGTGTAGGGGTTCCAGAAGCAGAAGAGATGGAGAAGAGAGTCGAAAATGTAGGTGTGATGAAATTGTGGCTAAAATTTTCCATTAACCTGGGACTTTCCTGGTGGTCCAGTGGTGAGGACTCTGTGCTTCCACTGCAGGGGGTATGATTCTGAACCTGGTTTGGGAACAATCTTGTAAAGGTGATTAAAATCTTGAGATGCAAGATATTCTTGGTTTCCCTGGTAACCCTAATATAATGACAAAGTCCTTACCTGTGTGACCTGGGAGAGTTGTAGTCAAAGAGAAGGTGGGAAGATAGGAGCATTAGATAAAAGATTCTAAGATGCGATAGTCTGTCTCTGAAGATCTCGGTAGAGTCTACAAGATGAAGATGGAAGAGTTCTCCTGTTCAGTTTCTCAGTTGTGTCCAACTCTTTGCCACCCCATGGACTGCAACACACCAGGCTTCTCTGTCCTTCACTATCTCCCAGAGTTTGCTCAGATTCATGTCCACTGAGTCTGTGATGCCATCCAACCATCTCACCATCTGGCATCCCCTTCTCCTCTTGCCCTCAGTCTTCCCCAGCATCGGGGTCTTTTCCAATGGGTTGGCACTTAGCATCAGGAGGCTAAATATTGCACTTCAGCTTCAGCATCAGTCCTTCCAATGAATATACAGGATTGATTTCCTTCAGGATTGACCAGTTTGATCTCCTGGCTGTCCAAGGGACTCTGAAGAGTCTTCTCTAGAACCAAGTTTGAAAACATCAGTTCTTCAGGGCTCAGCCTTTTTTACAGTCCAACTCTCACATTCATACATGACTACTGGAAATGCCATAGCTTTGACTCTACAGAACTTTGTCGACAAAGTAATGGCTCTGTTCTTAAACAGGTTATCTAGATTTATCATAGTTTTTCTTCCAAGGAGCAAGCATCTTAATTTAATGGCTACAGTCACCATCTGCAGTGATTTTGGAGGCCAAGAAAATAAACTTTGTCACTGTTTCCAAGTTTTCCCCATCTATTTGCTGTGAAGGGATGGAACCAGATGCCATGAACTTAATTTTTCAAATATTGAGATTTAAGCCAGTTATTTCTCTCTCCTCTTTCACCTCCATCAAGAGACTCCTTAGTTCCTCTTTGCTTTCTGCCATTAAGGTGATGTCATCTACATATCTGAGGTTACTGATATTTCTCCCAGCAATCTTCAGCCCACATTGTGATTCATCGAGCCCAATGTTCCACATGATGTACTCTGCATATAAATCAAATAAGCAGGATGACAATATATGGCTTTGATGGACTCCTTTCCCAATTTGGAATGAATCCATTGTTTCGTGTCCAGTTCTAACTGTTGCTTCTTGGCCTGCATACAGGTTTCTCAGGAGCCAGGTAAGGTGGTCTGGGATTTCCATCTCTTTAAGAATGTTCCCCAGTTTGCTGTGATCCACAGAGTCAAAGGCTTTAGTGTAGTCAATGGAACAGAAGTAGATGTTTTTTCTGGAATTCTCTTGCTTTTTCTATGATCCAATGGATGTTGGCAATTTGATCTCTGGTTCCTCTGCCTTTTCTAAATCCAGCTTGTATATCGGGAAGTTCTTGGTTCACATACCATTGAAGCCTAGCATCAAGGATTTTCAGCATTACCTTGCTACTATGTGAAATGAGTGCAATTGTGCAGCAGTTTGAACATTCTTTGGCATTGCCCTTCTTTGGGATTGGAATGAAAACTGACCTCTTCCAGTCCTGCGGCCACTGCTGAGTCTTCCAAATTTGCTGGGCTACTGAGTGCAGCACTTTTACAGCATCATCTTTTAGAATTTGAATAGCTCAGCTGGAATTCCATCACCTCCACTAGTTTTGTTCATGCAAAGCCCTCTTAACTTTGCATTCCATGATGTCTGGCTCTATGTGAGTGATCACACCATAATGGTTATCCCTGTCACTAAGGCCTTTTTTTGTATAGTTCTTCTTTGTATTCTTGCCACTTTTTCCTAATCTCTTCTGCTTATCTTAGGTCATACCTTTCTGTCCTTTATTGTCCTCATCTTTGCATGAAATATTCCTTTGGTATCTCTAATTTTCTTGAAGTGATCTCTAGTGTTTCTCATTATATTGTTTTCTTCTGTTTCTTTGTACTGATCATCTAAGAAGACTTCCTTACCTCTCCCAGCATTCCTTGGAACTCTGCATTCAGATAGGTAAATCTTTCCCTTTCTCCTTTGCCTTTTGCTTTTCCTCTTCTCTCAGCTATTTTAAGGTCTCCTCAGATGACCATTTTGCCTTGTTGCATTTCTTTTCTTGAGATGGTCTTGATTACCCCTCCTATATAATGTTACAAACCTCCACCCTTAGTTCTTTTCTATGGCACTCTATGGCACTCAATCTTTCAGATCTAATCCCTTGAATCTTTTCATCATTTCCACTGTATAATCATAAAGAATTTCATTTAGGTCATTCCAGAGTGGCCTAGTGGTTTTCCCTTCTACTGGAGGGAGCAGTCCCACTGTTACCAAAACGGTGTGTGTGTCGGTGGGGTGCAGCTGCTCGTTGTTTCAAATCCAATAATCAGGCCAGGTTGGTGGAAAGGAAAGTTTGTTTGATTTCAGATTCCAGCAACTGAGCTGTTGGTGTGGCAGACATCGATCCAAAGCCCGACCCCCTCCACTGGAAACCAGTGGGGCAAGAGCCCTTATAGACAGAAGTGATAGTGGTGCTATATGCAGAAACAGCACAGTCAGCTCTGACAGTCATCTTCAAATTGGTCATCAGTGGTCTGACCCGTGTCATCTTGATTGTTTTATGTACATTAGTCTTCAGTTCCAGGACCCATTTGTTTGCATTTCTTGAGGCCATTATTCAGAAGTGTGGCAGCTTATGTCATGGATATATTCTGGTCATCATGTGGTTAACTTCTCCACCTGGTGTTCTAGGATCTATATGGCAGCTCACAGGATATGGTTCACAATATTATCTCTAGCCCTTGAGAAAGAGCTGAAGGTCCTTGATTATGCTTAATGACCACACGGTTATTATTGAGTCTCTTTTGACCTTTTTCCTTTGTGTCTACATTTCTCAATTCTCTGATTAAACTTATTCTTTGAAGTTTTCCACAAAGAGCAGGGAAAGGACATGGTACAGGGGCAAGGAACAAAAGATTCTGCTTCATTTCACCACCCATCAGCAGAAAATTGGGTTAAAGATTTACTGAGCATTGCCCCGCCAACCAGAGAAAGACTTTCCCTACAGACAATCCCTCCCATCAGGAAACTTGCACAAGCCTCTTATCCTCGTCCATCAGAGGGCAACACAGAAGAAGCAAGAATTTCAATCCTATGGCCTCCAGAATGAAAACTACAATCACAGAAAACTAAACAATGTGATCACATGGATCAAACCTTGTGTAACTCATGAAACTATCAGTTACACAAACCTTGTGTAACTCATGAAACTATCATGCCATGCAGGGCCACCCAAGATGGACAAGTCATGATGGAGAGATCTGATGATGGAGAAGGAATGGTGAGCCACTTCAGCATTCCTGCCTTGACACCCCATGAACATTATGAAAAGGCCAAAGTATATCATACTGAAGGATGAGACCCCCGGGTTGGTAGGTGTCCAATGTGCTACTAGAAAAAGTGGAGAAATAGCTCTAAAAGGAATGAAGAGGCAGAGCCAAAGCAGAAACAACACCCAATTGTGGATGTGTCTAGTGGTGGAAGTAAAATCTGATGCTATGAAGAATAATATTGCATAGGAACCTGGAATGTTAGAACTCTGAATCCAGGTAAATCGGATGTGGTCAAACAGGAGATGGCAGGAGTAAACATGGACATTTTAGAAATCAGTGAACTAAAATGGATGGGAAATAGGTGAAATTAATGCAACTGACCATTATATCTCCTACTGTGGGCAAGAATCCCTTAGAAGAAAGGGAGTAACCCTCATAGTCAACAAAAGAGTCCAAAATGCAGTATACTTGGGTGCAATCTCAAAGATGACAGAATGATCTTGGTTCATTTTCAAGGCAAACCATTCAACATTACAGAAATCCAAGTCTATGCCCCAACCACAAATGCCAGAGAAGCTGAAGTTGATGTGTTCTTAGAAGACCTAAGAGACCTTCTAAATCTAACACTGAAAAAAGATGGCCTTTTCATTTTAGGGGACTGGAATACAAAAGTAGAAAGTCAAGAGATACCTGGACTAACAGGCAAGTTTGGCCTTGGAATACAAATGAAGCAGGGCCAAAGCTAACAGAATTTTTTCAAGAGAATGCTCTGGTCTTAGCAAACACCCTCTTACAACAACACAGGATCTGTTCTCTAGTATCTGTATAAGGCAAGGAAATGGATTTTCCCCTATAACCTCCAGAAAAGAATGCTGGCCTGCTGGCACTTTGACTTTAGCCCATTGAACCGCATTTTGAATTTCTGACCTCAGGATATGTAAACTAATACATTGCTGTTGTTTCAAAGCACAAATTTTTGGTCATTTGTTATACCAGCAGTATTAACTAAAATGTGGTTCAAATCAATCCCACCTCCATCTGCTGTATCATAGGTTTTCCTCTCTCTGCTGGACTGTTCCTCTGACCTCAGAGGCAGGTGGTCATCTCCCATAACAGGGAACCTTGTCTTAAATTCCACTTTCTCTTTCAGCACCTGCCCAATTCCATGGTCCTCATTACAGCAACGTCTTTGAAAACCACATATACTGTTTCTCATTGGTCTCTTCACACCATTTCTTGAACTTACTCTACTCAGGGTTTGCCTTCACCACTATCAAAGCGCCACTTGACCTTGCCAAGGTTAACTGCCCAATCCAATGGTCTGTTTCAGTCTTCTCTTACTTGTCCACTTGGAAGCACTGGACTCTTTTCACCTCCAATCATACCCTTCATGTGCTTTCTAAGAACAGTCTCTCCCACCTCACTAGCCTCTCCTTCTCTGCCTCTTTTGCTGGTTCCTCCACTTTTTCTTTTTTTAAGGAAAAACCAGCTCCTCAATACTGAGTTGTCATGAAGCTTAACATCCATGTCTATACTCACTCACTGTATGACATATTATCTCCAATTTTCTAGTTTCTTGGCTTCAAGTGGCAACTAAATTTGAGAAACCACAAATACAAATATTTTAGCTGACCTTTTTCTCTGATAGACTTCTATGTCCAACTGTATGCATGCATCTTCACTGAGTACCTAAAGGCATCTCAAAGATACCTATAATTGAATATATATAATTGAACTCCTAATCTTCCCACAAAAATGTGTTCTCCCCACATTGTCTCCAGCTGAGAAAATGGCATCTCCTTTTCCTATCCCTTAAGCACAAATGTTGGGGTTCAGCTTTGATTCCCCTTTTCCTTTCACTTTATGCCCAATACGTTAGACAGTCTGGTTGATGCAGCCCTTAAAATATATCTCTACTCTAACAACTTTGACCACACTTACTATTCCTTCTGTGGTCCACGCAAGCATCATCTCTCACCTAGATTCCTGTAGAGTCCTAAAAGAGGGCTCTTTTTTCTCTCTTTCTTCTCAATATAGCAACCAGGGTAATTTTTTAAAAAAGCATCTCTGTTCATGTAACTACTCTGTTCAGATCCCAAAATATCATTCTCCGTTTCTCTCAGAGTAAAATCCTTTCAAAAACCTACATGATACAGACCCAAGGTCCCAGTGGCTCTCTGGGCCTTCTCTTCAGCTCCTGTCTCCCCACCTCACTAAGTAAGCTCCACCCACATCAGCTGACTTGCTGGACCTTAAATGTTACATAAACGCTCGATTTTCCTGAACTTGGTGTTTTCTGTTCCAGAGTAATGAAGTGAGCCACTGTCTCTATGTTGCAAGGCTGTTTCTTGTACAAATGAAAAGTTGTGTGGGATGAAGAGTAGTTGGTGTCTCTGCCTAACAGATGTACAGAAGTGGGAGAGATTGTGCAGAAGTATCTCCAACAGGCACTTACCCAATTCTAACAGCTTAATTCTTCTGATGTCATTCATAGCTTTGGTCCACTAGACTATAAACTCAAGAATTTCTCATTTAAAATAATATTTATTGATAAAACCATGTGTTTCTAAAGAATATTCAGTAAAGTTTTGCTGAATTAATGAATGAATTGCAACAAGTGAATCAATGGGAAAATATATAAAAACTCATCAAAACGCTAAACATGGGCAAACAATTAAAAAATTAAATAAATTAATAAGATGTGCTGCTTTATAGTAAGCAAAATATAATTCTGGATTTTTTAAGTCATATTTTTATTTTATCAAGATACTTATGTTAAGTTAAAAACAAGTAGACAAGTTGTAGATTAAAGATCTTTTCTCTTTGTAAATCAAAATACACACGTATTTCTACAGGAAAATCATAAAGTTAAGGCACCAAATTTAAGTATTATTAAATGGGTTAATCACAGCTTATCTTTATACTCTATCACTTCCATTCTGTTTTCCAAATTTTCTGCAATTTGTATTTTTTAATTTTGAAAAAAATAGTATTCTTACTTTGAAGTCTTTATTGTTTCATGAACTTTTTTTTTTTTAAGGAAAGGCAAGCTCTGAAACATTCAAACACTTCATTTAAGCACCTTCACCAAGTACAAAAATCCTCTTTATAGTCCTAAAAGCATGTAATTCTCAAAGAATCAGAGTGAGAGCTGAGAGTCAATATTCTTCAGAAAATGAATACTCAGGATGGCCAACACTACTGAAAGAGAAGAGGAGGGTTAATTTATCAAATCTGTCATGTTGTCAAAAGCTGCTACTCTATAGATGCAGTCAGGATATATTTGTCTAAATCTATAAACACATCCCTCCTTCTCCCCTGACAAGCACACAGGCAGGTGTCTGCTCCATGTGCACACGGCACCCACACGTCCAGTCCCAACATTCACATGTGATATTCACTCCATGGTGACAGGCAGTTTACAATTTATATGGGAGTGCAAGACCTAGGGCTAACTGTGGAAGTCATTTCAGACACAGGTGGAACGCCTGACTCTTTTTCACACATCTATCAATAAGCAGATACTGAGCAGCCCCCAAAATACAGAGTGCCTCCACTAAGGAACTTGTCATCAATCAGAGCACTACCATATGCACCTGAACAATCAATCAGATAGCTCAAAGTGGGATTATTATTTTTTTAATTTATAATGGAGGAAACCACTGGTGACTCACTAATTACTATTACTACTTTTTTCCTTTTTTCCATGTTTCTACTTTTCTTTCAGAATCTGTCTTTTTCAATTCAATTCATTAAAGAATGCATTCTAAGAGATTCCAGGCGCCAGAGGCCAGGCTGTGGACCCAAGCCCACAAAGATAAATAAGTCTAGGCACTCACAGCCTAATGAAGGAAAACATAC
Organism: Bos mutus; assembly: GCF_027580195.1. Lineage (NCBI taxonomy): Eukaryota > Metazoa > Chordata > Mammalia > Artiodactyla > Bovidae > Bos > Bos mutus. The sequence goes on along the minus strand of NW_027219832.1, from coordinate 36,764 downwards.
AACTATAAGTAAAACTCTTTAAGTACAGAAAAGTAACTTTCCACCTTTTTTTCCAATTATCATGTCTTTTATCAGAAGCATGATACAGCTATACAAACAATAGGGAGAGTTTTGACATCTTTCATTGGAGACAAAATCTTCATTTCTCCAATAATTGGTATTCCCTTCTCTCTAAACTCCCTTCCAAATTCTCCCTGTTTGATTAGTCTTCTGTTTCTTCAATCCTGACATCCTCATGCAGTAAATAGGCAGCTGGAATCCCATGTCAGTGACTAAATCAAAGTCAAGAAGGTAGAGGCTCCCCAGGGGATGGACCCCTGATGGACAAATACAACAATGGTGTGAGTCTTGACTCAAGAAACCAGAGAGACCCAGATGATCTTACCTGAGTGTGTCCTGCTAAGCAGTCACTCACTGGAGGGTCAGTTAAGCTCAAGATCTACTTGTAATTCAGTTTTGTGAGATAACAAGGATGAGGACATGGGAGTTGTAATAGGGAAGAAAGGACAATGAAGAGATTAATTTGAAAGAAATGGATAGTGTCTTGGTGAATAAATTCATATTAGGGAGAATGTCCCCAGACACTTAGGGGACAGGCTGGGGCAGGCCCATGTGACATCGTAGCACTAATGGATGTTGGCCTTTCTAGGACCCTCCTCCATAAAAACATCCACATACATTTTATAGTTGTGTTGGGGTTAACATGATTGCAGGCTTTCTAGGTGGCTCAGTGGTAAAGGATCCATCCATCTGCAAAGCAGGAGACATGGGTTTGATCCCTGGGGGGCAAGATCCCCTGGAGAGGGAAATGGTAACTCACTTCAGTATTCTTGCCTGGGAAATCCCAGGGACAGAAGAGCCTGGTGGGCTATAGTCCATGAAGTACCAAGAGTTGGAAACAAGTGAGTGACTAAAAACAACAACAAAACTTGAATGCAATTCATGATGGATTCATTATTATACAGTTATTATTAATACAATAATCTTCCCTGGTGTAAAAAGAAATAAAGATTAAACATGTTCAAAGAACACTGAAAGAATATTGAGCTCAGGCACTGTGCCCTCTGTGTCTACTGGGTCCCTCAAACCTAAGAGGAGGTACACCAGGCACAGGGATTAGGGTACAAAGTAGTGAAATCACCATGATGTCAACCAGGGGATTTTACTGATAGGCTGTCCTGAGCCCCTATCACATTTCTGTTGGTGAGAAATGGAGCCCTGGAGGAAACCTCTGGTCTGAGGTCTGTAGAAAACCCCTGGTAGATTCTTAAGCTGGAAATCAGAACTGGCTTCCTAGAATTAAGCTTTTAAAAAGCTTAGTTCCCCTGCTGACCTGCCTGCTACAGAAAACAGTGTATGTGTGAAACACCTGCAAGTCACTGAGGGTAGAAATTCATAATATCTCATATTTCTGTTGATGCCATCAATCGCCTTCATGTCTTCTGGAGTCAGTTCAAAGTCAAACACCTCCCCCAAGGAGCTGGCCTCCCCCTGGGGACTGGAGGACTTTCCAGCTGGATGGAGACAAGAAGAGGGGACAGGGAAGCCATGTCTGTCCTCAGCTTCCAGGTGAGCAACCTAGGACCCTCTGCTGAGTTCTCACCTCTCCTTCCCACACCTTCTCCTTCTCAGTCCACCTCAAAAAGATTACAGCACATCAGTTGCTTATCTTTCTAAGTGAATTACTTGAGACAAAAAACGAAAAATCTAAACTCGTTTTTTTCCAAACACACTGCTTTAGACACTCCTGACTCGATAATGAACCTGAGCTGGCGTTTGACTGATTGCCTCTCCCCAACACGCCCTAAGGGTGACAGCATTCAGCTGAAGCAGTTTGGGGAGGAGACTCCCCTTGAAAGCCTGTTCAGGAATCTGATATCAAACTACTCATTATCTATGAAGAAATCTAACAAAAACTTTATATAAATGCCTTTGTGGACAAAGCTTATGAAAAGTACTTAAACATTAAGGAACAACAAATTATTAAAAATTCACATCATAATAATGAAATGAAAAGCTCAATTTTATAAAGAAATTAATTTTCTCCAAAGTGATCTCGTGTTTCAATGCAACATGAACCAAAGACTTAAACACATATTCTCTTGTGGAAGTCAGTATAGTGATACTAATATTAAATGAGAGAAGAGCTAGTCAAAAGCAGTTAAGACATCCTTAAAATAGAAGAACATACCATACTGAAAAGCAAGACTTATTTTCACTTTAGTAACACAGTACAGAAAGCTGAGTAGTTAAATAGAAAGGAGTGGGCAGAAATGTACTTATGGACACTTTATATATGACAGAATTGACAATGAAAATCTGTGGGAAATATGGGCACTTGCTGTTATTCAGTCGCTCAGTGTGTCCAACTCTTTGCGACCCCAAAGGAAGAGATATTCCCCCACTCACTGACTGGCAATCTTATGACAGTGCTGAGATGGAGACTTATTCTAGCCAATTGTATATGAAAAACTATACAGAGAGGTGTTCAGCATCCTCTGACAAGAGCCACATCCACCTGCTAAAGCAGAACTGCCAAGCTGCTCTGCACTGAAAATGCACAAGAGAGCCCAGCCAAGAGGGCTGAGTGCAGGCTGTTTGCCAAACCACAGAATCAAGAGATGCAGAAGTGATCTCTGCATTAAATCCTGAAACTGGGGAGAGTTTCCTCTACAGCTATGGCTAAAGTACAATAATAGTCTCCTACACAGAAGTCAAAAGAGAAACAGCATAGCTAAAGTGAACAAAGTCTTGAAGAGAAATTTCTCAAAGACAGCAACTCAAAAATATTAAATGTGTGAAGATGAAAATATATTAGTACTCAGGGAAATACAAAATATAACCATAATGATTAGGAGGTTAAAGAATGCTGCCATAATTTTTGAGTCCCCAAATTTACATGTTGATGGTGTTATAAATAGAAACTTTGGGGTGATTAGATCATGATGGCAGAGCCCTCATGGATGAGATTTCAACAATATCATACTCATAAAGGACATGTTGGACAGAGCTGTTGTCCACTCCACCATGTTAAGATACAAGGGAAGCCTGTGACCTAGAGGAGAGCTCTCACCTGATCACACGGGCATCCTGACCTCAGACCTCCAGCTTCAGAACTGTGTGAAACAAATTTAGTATTTTTCCCAGCCACTCAATCTGTAGTATTTTGTTACAGTAGTTCAAACAGTCTTTAAAAACCACATAATGAAATTTTATCAATTGAGAACAGAGAAAATAAAATATCATTTACATGAGGTAACAGAATAAATTGTTTATATAACTCTGAAACTAAGATCTCTATTTTCTGTCCAACCTTAACCCTATCTAGCCATACTGTCTCTCCTGTTGCCAAATCTGGAGGAGAAAACCATCAGGAATATACACAAGGTATTCATGTACAGGGAAGAACAAATAACTTGTCTTGACTCAAGTACAGTCTTGAGAGCTAGACAAAGAATGACCCTTAGGAAAGATATTCCTTACAAGCCCTCTGCCCAGAGCCCTGCTCATCACCTGTATGTTCTCATTGATCCACTTCTTATTGTTACCCTTGGCCAGAACCACAACCCCACGTTGTATCTGGTTGCAAAGGACAACCAGAGTGGCGTTTTCCTGTGCTTTTTGGTAATGGCACAAAGAACTGGTTCCTCCAAGAGAACGGGCAGGTCCAAGTTCACCCTGGAAGGAAATCCAGAAATGCCAAAGAGCTGAGACTGAATACTCAGTTTGTAGGTAGGCTTCCCATACAGACTAAATAGGTAGACTCTAAACCAGAGCTTCTGAAAGTGTGGTCCAAGGACTGGCATCATCACTATCAACTAGGATGTAGTAATAAATATAAATTCCATGGCTGAGCTGAAGACAAACTGAACAGAACTTCAACTGTGTCACCTCCCAGTCTGTGTTTACAAAGCTCTGCAGGTGACTCAGATGCATTATTGGGTAGAGACCAGATTGCCAAATTTCGTATATTCTCTTTAATTCTCAGGGATTGCTTTTCTTCTAAAATCAAGGGCATGAATAGAAAAACAGATGGAAAAGACCAGGAATTGTTTTAAAATTTAGCTTTTCAAAGTATTTATAAAAATTGAGTAGTCTCAAAATAAGAGACATTTATTTTATCATTATATTTCTATAGATGTCAAAGAAATGCTTTAAATTGAAATTTTTTATAACATGATAGACATAGGAGTTACATATTATTATCCCAATTTTAGATATGAGATAAGTGAGGATTGCAATATATATTTTTAGAAATATGTTCATTAGTCAATAAGTAAATCATGATATAAGCTTGTGTCTCTGGCCTCAACTGGGGGACTCTATATAGATTTCAATGCAGACATTTGTTATTGATAAGTTGACAATCTAATACAACATAGAAAAAATGGCTGTGTAATGGGAAGATAAAAAAGAAGGATTCATTCCATCCCTCCCCTCTCTTGCCTCTGCCTATGAGAGTTATCAGAGTACTGTATAATTTAAAATATTTCATCAAAAATTGAATTTTATGGAAACTCCCAGGTGTCTTCAATAGGATTCAATACCATTCTTTTTACTCGTTGGGATCTCAGAGCACCACAGGCAACAAGAACAATTCCATGTGACTTGCAGAAATCCAACAGTTTGCTCTAGTTGAGATAAGGGTGACATTCCACCTGTAGAACACCCACAGAGAAGAATGTCAGATTATATTCAAAGGCAATATTAATATAACAGAGAAAGACAAAAAGATTTCAAAGGCTAAAGACTACATCATTAAATGTAAATTGGAAATGTCAACATCAACAGGGAAATAGAGAAAAGTGTATTTATACAGTTAATTTTATGATAGACATGTATGGCAGAACCAGTGCAAGATTGAACAATCAAAAGCTGGGCTCTACATTTGAGTAGATGTTCCTGAGTAAATGTTCATAGATTGTTAGTATCACCTTAAGCTTTTAACTTCACCCTCTAAACTGGATGATTTTCATTACCTGCAACACATTTTTCTGAACTGTGCTCCCTGTTTAAGACTCCTAAATGCTGAGACACCAAGACCAAGAATTCAGACATCAGAACCCCACACAAACTCTTAACACCCATCTCAGCTGATTTGTTACTTTATTAATTTACTTCTGATTCCATGTTTTCCTCATCTTCCTTCCTGTATGCAGATTGCTCCAGGGCACTTTCCCCTCCATCTGGTCATCCTTTCATCTCAAGGAAACGCCTCCTTCCTCTAGTTCTGGGTTCTACCCACAGTTTAGAAGGAAAGCATCCCACTTTTCCACCCAGAATTTTGTAAACAGAGATACTGTTATAGATTCTATTCACACCACCATAGAGGCCCTACTCTCTAGAATCATCTATCTACAAAGGTCAGATGAACAGGAGGGGAGGATAGACAGACATCTGGCTCCAGGGCAAGAAGGAGGTTCTGAAGAGCATGAGGGAGAGGAGCCGAGCTGCTCACCTGGTTGCAGACAGACTTGTACTTGAGTCTCAGCTTGTTCAGGATCTTCTCCAGCTGCTTGTGGTTGCAGTTGGACACCCCAATGGACTTGGTCAGCCTGTATCCTTACACATCTCCAAGACCTGAGAGGGAGGGGTGGTGGACAGTCACATGGAATGGGCAATAGAACAAGAATTAATGCTGAAAAACATCAGTAATCACACTCATTCATCAAGAATTACCCTTGACTATCAAGAAGAAAAATCGGGAAGAAGGTCATGATATAAAAAGAAAAACTACTGCCCCACCTTAGAAAAACTCCTGAGAAGTCATATCACATAGAAGGAAAAAGATGGCTGTCTACACTGTCCCAAATTCTCTTCCTCCGTTCCTCTCTGTGAACATCTCAGCAATGGTTTCCTCCACACAACTCCAGCATCCATTCCCTTAGATTCATGAGCTTCTGAGTCTGATGGTCCACAGCCCATTCTCACAGGTGGAAGAAATGAAGGAGGTTCCCCCTCTGCTGACTCCTCCCCTGGTTCTCACCTCCCTGGAATCACCTCCCACATACGAGAGAGATCCACTGAGTCAAATATCAGTTTTCCATTTTCATCTTTTGGAAATAATTCCTCCCCTGGCTGGAATAGAAGCAGTCATTTATGTCACAAAATAATTTATCTGCATTTAGCCAGGTTGCCAGGCACCAGGGATCAAACCTCCATCAGGTAGGTTTACAAATTTCTAAATACCAGTGTTTGCAAAGTGATTTGCATATATGGAGTTGTCAGCAATACCTTTAGGAAGGAGGCTTACTCCAATCTCTTACACTCAATATACATTGTAATAAATACAATTTTTCTAGGTCCTAAAAGGGACTCACAGTGACTTCTCTGTATTTTGTCTGCTTCTTGTACTTGCCTATTTTGAAATGCCTTTTTGGGCTGGAAATGGCAGTAAGTTACATGACATAATTTCCAGAATAAAAATTGCAGTCTTCATATGGCTAGATATCAGAAATTCTTTTCCCTCTGAGCATCAGGTGCCCTAGGGCAGACATGTGAATTGCAAGGCTATCTTTAGGTGGATATGGGATGTGGACGATCCAGACATGCTCTCAAATATTCATGACCATGAGCCTTGAACTGCCCCAGGGTCATATTTGCCACCAATGCAAAATGTTTAGTAAAATAAACTAAATCATGAGTAGTGTCCTGATAAGGGATAGAAGAAAGGAGACATTTCTGAACACTGCTGCAAATCCTCAAAACTCTCTGTGTCTGGGACTTGCCATCTACATAGTCCACTAAGCGATTTTGCATTAGGGGGCTTGAGTTTATTTCTGTAACTTGAAATCAAGAGTTCTAAGTAAACCATGCTTAATGGCTAAGTGCAGTCTACAAACCTCATCGTGAAGACAGGCAAGAGTGTAAGCAATGTCTCCCAACTTCCTATACAGTTAAGTGATTTGACTCACCCAGAGGAAGCACCACCAAATCTGCTCAACTTGAAAGAGTAAAAGACAAGATTAACTCATAATGTTCAATGTAAGGCAGTGTCAACCTCACCATGGCTGCACCAAACTCTTGGTTCATGAATTTCACAGACACTCAGGAGTCATATCCAGGACTTTGTTCAGAACTGGCTGATTTCTATTTCCTTTAATTTTTCAAGCAGAGCCTCAGATTATTACTGCCTTTCTATGGGATCCATGTAAGGGATTCAAAACTCAGTAAAAAGATGATCACAAATAATTATTTGGGGGATTCTACTCTAGTGTAATCGTCCCTTCAACCTACTAAGACAAATCTTTATTCAACCATCCCTGCAAGTTGATACACATTCTAACACAAGATATAACATTGATGTGATCACACAAATTTCTAACCTTCAGAGCCACTGGAAAATTAATAATATAGAGATCGATGTAGTCCAGTTGAAGATTTTTTGGTGACTTTTCCAAGGCTGGTTGGACCAACTCTGGTTGAAGGGAAGTTAACCAAAGCTGTAGAGGTTAAAGAATGAAAGTTGATTAATAATAAACTAGGTAAATTTTTTTTTTTTTTTTTTTGTCTTACTGCATGGTTTGTGAGATATTACTTCCCCGACCAAGGATGGAATCCTGGCTCATGGCAGTAAAGCACCAAGTCTTAAGCACTGAACCACCAGGGAACTCTAATACTTTAGGAATATACCAATAAGCATAGTTCAGCAAACAACTCCTAACCAAAGGACCCTATTATGTAATTGTCAAAAGTGATTGGCACAATCACTTGCACACGTGCACACACAGTACCTTTGAAGTGCAGAATATGTCTTCTCTCTTCACAGTGCCATCTTCAAGCTTGCTTTGAATGACCTGGCCAATCTCCTATTCATTTTGGTAGGCATGAGCACAGTCAATATGGTGGAACCCAACCTCTATAGCGAATGGGGTGAATTCCAGAGCATCCCTCTTAGCAACCTACATAAGCAACAAAGGTAGAAGTTGAATATCCACATAAGATATTGCTAGACACAAGCTTTGATCTTCCCAAGAATCAACTTTTTTCTGTGTCTTTGATTAGTTCTGTATGTGTAGTAATGAACCCATGACAGTTTCCCTTAACATTCCTAATAAGTAATTAAATGAACACTACCCAGGAACCCTTCAACTTCAGGTGATCAGTGGCTGGATTGCTGGTATCAGAGGATGGCAAAACCACCTTTAGGTTCAGTGACTTGATGAAAGAACTCAAAGGACTCAACAAAATGTTGTAGTCATTAATATGATTTATAATGTGAGGTGTTTGAAGCAAAATGATCAAAGTTACAAGGTGCCTAGTAAAAGTATCAAGAACCAAGGTAAAAGATTCTGAGACTTCTACCTAGCAGTGAAGCCACACAGAATACACCCCCCAAAAAAACGACTGTATCTTTTCAAGGTGTACAATGTGATATTCTCATATAAGTTATTCTTGTTATTTACTTGCTTAGTCGTGTCTGACTGTTTGCAACCCCGTGGACAGCAGCACTCCGGTTTCCCTGTTCTTCACCATCTCCCAGAGTTTGCTCAAACTCATGTCCATCGAGAGAGTAATGCCATCAAACCTTCTCATCCTCTGTCCCCTCCTTCTCCTCTTGCTCTAAATCTTTCCCAGAATCAGGGTGTTTTCCCATGAGTTATCACTAGCATCAGGTAGGCAAAGTATTGGAGCTTCAGCTTTAGCATCAGTCATTCCAAGGAATATTCAGGGTTGATTTTCTCAAGGATTGACTAGTTTGATCTGCTGGCTGTCCAAGGGACTCTCAAGAGTCTTCTCCAACATCACTGTTCAAATGCATCAGTTCTTTGGTGCACAGCCTTCTTTATGGTCCAGTACTTACGTTCATACACAAACATGACTACTGGAAAAACCATAGCTTTGACAATATGGACCTCTGTGGGCAAAGTAATGTCTCTGCTTTTTAATACACTGTCCAAGTTTGTTATAGCTTTTCTCCCAAGGAGTAAGTGTCTTTTAATTTCCTGGCTAAAACCATTCACATTAATTTTGGAGACCAAAAAAAAAAAAGTCTGTCACTGTTTCCATTGTTTCCCCATCTATTTGCCATAAAGTTATGGGACAGGATGCCATAATCATAGTTTTTCAATGTAAGCCAGGTTTTTCACTTTCCACTTTCATCTTCATCAAGAAGCTGTTTAATTTCTCTTCACTTCTGCCATTATGGTGGTGTCATCTGCACATCTGAGGTTATTGATATTTTTCACGGCAATCTTGATTCCAGCTTGAGTTTCATCCAGCCTGGCATTTCTCTGGATTGTACTTACTCATGTAAGTATCCACTCTTAATAATTACCACAAGCAAGCTAGTAAACAGAAGCACTACCTCACATAGCTACCTTTTGGAGGTGCTTGTAAGAAGATTTATATCTAGTCTCTACAAAATCTGAAGATATAACCCATAATTTTTAACTATGGGCTTCCCTGGTGGCTCAGAGGTTAAAGCGTCTGCCTGGAATGCAGGAGACCCGGGTTCAATCCCTGGGTTGGGAAGATGCCCTGGAGAAGGCAATGGCAACCCACTCCAGTACTCTTGCCTGGAGAATCCCATGGAGGGAGGAGCCTGGTAGGCTACAGTCCATAGGGTCGCAATGAGTTGGACACAACTGAGCGACTTCACTTTCACTTTCAAACTTGCTGTACATCAGGTCTCCAGAATTATGCATCCTATAACTGAAGGTCTGTACCCTTGACTAACATCTTTCCATTTTTCCCAGTCTTGTCATCAGCCTCTGCTCACAATACCTCTACTCTCTCTTCTACAAGTACCACTATTTAGGATTCCACCTACAAGGATATCATGCAGTATTTGTCTTTCTATTTCTGGCTTACTTAGCTTAATGTTCTCCCAGTTATTCTGTGTGATTGCAAATGGGTAACTTTGTCTTCAATGCTCAATAATATTCCATTTCTTTTTATGTGATTCAAAATCTTTCCCATTTCAAGGAGGTAGATAATTGGTATAACACAGTTCTGCTGGGTCTAGTTCTGGTTTTTCTTAAATGCACGGACATTTGGGAATGGGCTTCCCTGGTGGCTCAGATGGTACAGAATCTGCCTGCAATGCAGGGGACCTGGGTTCAATCCCTGGGTTGGGAAGATGCCCTGGAGAAGGGGAAGGCTACCCACTCCAGTATTCTGGCCTGGAGAATTCCATGGACTGTACAGTCCATGGGGTTGCAAAGAGTCGGACATGACTGAGTGACATTCACTTTTGGGGATGTACCTGGGAATGAGCCCATGAGCTTCAGTAACAGCCCTTTCACTTTCCTCCCCTCAACCCAGTGTGCTCTACGAAGTAAACAAATTCTGTCTTCTATCAGCAAAATGTCTCTTAATAATTTTTCCATTTTAAAAATTAGAATAGTGAGCCTCAAAGTATAAGTCCAGTCCCTTGTCACATCTATTCTAAACGCAAGATAGAAAACTTTCTAGCTTCCAGTCTAGAGACTTGTCCACTAGCCCCTATTTGACCAAGCACTGCAGACCATACTTTAATAAAAACACATTACAAAACCCCAGGATACATCACAAAATCTGGCCTGTAAGATTGCATCTTATCCCCTCTAGTGATACTATGGTTCCCATCAGAAGAAGTTTCCAAGCAGAAACAGAAGCACAAGGCAAAAAGCATCTGGAGTGTTTCTTGCCTGGCACCAAGCAGGTATCCCACAGTAGAAAAGCAATTCTCTTCCATTAATTTTCAGTCATCTCATCTTCAGGACCTTCCACTTCAAATACTTCTCTGGGTCCTGTATTATTGGAAGCAGGAAAGAGCTCTTGAACTAATAAAATGTACAGAGAAAACTTGCAACTGCAGTCACCCACAAAGGAAAGCAGCTGACAGTCAGTGATCTTGACAGCCGAGTCTCACCTCTTCTGCCAAGCTGGAAAAGAGACAGAAACTGGAGGGGAACCCAGACCCAGAGTAATCTACAGGGAGCACAGTTTCATACCCTGATGCAGAGTGAAGACTGAATGCTCTCTCCTCTTTCCTAGGGCATGGTGCTGGCCCGGTAAGTGGAATGATGTGATCCTCCCAGAGTTGCACAGGAGCTCAGTGCTTGACAACCCAAGTCTCTTTCACTCATGTTACATCCACTACTATTTATATCTTGACCCACAACTACCCAGGTTACTTCTGGAGGTGTATAGGTTCCAAATCCCAGGACAGGAATGAAGTGGCCGTCATTAAGTTTCACTCTCTGGCTTTTGGGATCCATTGCCTATTTCTCCTTGGAGTAAGCAGACTGATGTTTTCCTTCTTCCTTCACAGGTTAGGAATAACAGGAAGGTAACACCCCAGCTGCACCATCCAATGTTAGCAGATATATTGTAGGAGGAGCATGATTAAACCAGTGCCCATTGAGTAAGAACAGGATTGAAATCAGTTAGCTTGTTTGTTTTTTTTTTTTGCAGTAGAACATTATTATATAATGATGATATGAGCTGAACAGTTATTGACCATATTTTAGACTAGAAACTTCCACAAGAGCAATATTTTTTATTTTTCTATTAAAAAGCCAATCTCGATCAAACATCAGTTGAAACAACAGTCTACAGTACAAACATACACACATACACAAATCACACAATCTCAAAGCATTTATAAGCATTTTTGAAAATGTAATCCCTTTATAAAGAATCAAAACTTCAAATGAAAATAAATTTGCCTTTTTACATTTTCCACTAGCAAAATTATTATGCTTTACGGACCTGACTAGTGAAATCCTGAATATGATATGGAAACCAGAAATTTTGGCAAAGAGCTTATTGGAAGTTAATTATTAATAGTTTTAGGATATCCTGTGCAGTGTGCAAAGAGACTCTAGTGTTTATACATTGTACTTAGTTATATAACTCTAATAGTACTCTCATAATGTAACTGACACATATTTTACATAATTTACTAACTGTTCACATTGTTCATAAAAGAAAAACCTATAAACAAAATACAACAAATTTGGAAATAGTAATGGAAATTGTGATGCACTTATAGACGGGGATATTGTAAAGACAAATAAAATTTAACATGTTCAGCAATGTCAGCAAAATGGTGAGATGGGAGGACTGAAGTCTCCCGTGGAAAGACAAGAAAAGAAAGAGAAGGCAGCTGAAAAACCTCATAGGAGCTCTGTAAAACAGTCAAACAAAGATCTATAGCACAAAAAGTGAACAGGCAACTAGGAAAAATCCAGAACAGAATGACAAAAAAATTTCATTGTGTATTATTCACCTGTACCCTCATCCTACCTGGGCAGTGCAGTCTTGATCAGTTCCAGTTGCCTCCCTCAAACCAGAATGATCAGAGGAAACCTTATGTGCAATGTTCCAACCTACCTGGGTACTGTCTGGAGACTGGCATCTGTTCCACTTAACTCTAAACTTAAACTGAAGAGCAGCTGGAGTGGCTATTACAGCTACAGGAGGAATATATATATATATATATATATATACACACACACACAGGGATTCAAGGACAAAGGAATAAAGGTGGAGATATAGACTAGATCATGTATTAATAAAACCCTGAATAGAACTGGGGTGTGGTTTGGGGGGACATAAGGCATTCAAAAAACAGTCAAATTTACGGGAATCAGAAAGCCATTCTTGGGCCAGGCACGATGATGACTCAGAAATGACTGAGACCCCTCGGCTTTCCTGTTGGGCTGATCCCAGGACTATGAGCATGATGAGCAAACTAATGAAGAAAAGTCATGACAAAAAACAAATCTAGCCAAATTTTTACCTGTTGTTTCAGGTACCCAATTATGAACACAGACACACACAGGAACACACACACACACAGCAACATACACAGCAACGTACACAGAGACATCTGGACAGGGCAAGGGTGAGGAGGGGCAGCGCACACTTACAAGGGGTGGAATGAGTTTGGACCCCTCCATCAGAGTTCTGCCCCAGCACCTTGGGACCCACATGGCCCAGTAGGGTCGGGACACCCAGTGAGCACAGAAACCTCTGCTCATACTTGGCTTTGGGGCAACCTCTCTTTCCCCCTCCCACCAAGCTGCCAGCTGCCAGCTGCCAGCACGCCCTGGAGAAGGGGTGACCCTGCCAACATCAGCTCCAGCTCTGCTCCAGGTCCTCTGGGCAAAAAGACTGCTCAGGGACCCGTCCACACATGGACACCCCTGCAAGACCAAGACACATAATTTTCACCTAATTTCATAGGGATGCTTCCCTTGTGGCTCAGCTGGTAAATAATCAGCCTGCAATGCAGGAGACCTGGATTGATCCCTGGGTTGGGAAGATCCCCTGGAGAATGGAACAGCTACCCACTCCAGTATTCTGGCCTGGAGAATTCCATGGAGTATACCATCCATGGGGTCGCAAAGTGTCGGACACGACTGAGCAACTTTCACTTTCACTTTCTCCCATTCTGATGGTTGACTTCTCACTTTGCTTATAATGTCCTTTGCTGTGCAAAAGCTTTTAAGTTTAATCAGGTCCCACTTGTTTACTTTTGTTTTTATTTCTATTACTCTAGGAGGTGGGTCATACAGGATCTTGCTTTGTTTTATGTCATCGAGTCTTCAACCTGTTTTCCTCTAAGAGTTTTACAGTTTCCGGCCTTACATTTAGGTCTTTAATCCATCTGGAATTTATCTTTGTGTATCATGTTAGGAAGTGTTCTAACTTCATTCTTTTATATGTGCCTGTCAAGTTTTCCCAGAACCATTTATTGAAGAGGCTGTCTTTGCCCCATTGTATGTTCTTGCCTCCTTTGTCAAAAATAAGGTACCCATAGGTACATGAGTTTATTTCTGGGCTTTCTATCTTATTCCATTGGTCTATATTTCTGTTTTTATGCCAGTACCATACTGTCTTGATGACTGTAGCTTTGTAGTATAACCTGAAGTCAGGAAGGTTGATTCCTCCAGCTCCATTCTTCTTTCTCATGACTGCTTTCACTATTTGGGGTCTTTTGTGTTTCCATATGAACTGTGAAATTTTTTCTTCTAGTTTTTCTAGGAAAATGCCATTGGTGATTTGATAGGGATTGCATTGAATCTGTAGATTGTGTTTAGTAGTATACTTATTTTCACAATATTGATTCTTCACATCCAGGAACGTGGAATGTCTCTCCATCTGATATGTCATCTTTGATTTCTTTCATCAGTGTCTTATAATTTTCTGTGTACAATTATTTTGTCTCCTTAGGTAAGTTTATTCCTAGATAATTTATTCTTTTTGTTGGAATAGTGAGTGGGATTGATTCCTTAATTTCTCCTTCTGATTTTTCATTGTTAGTATATAGAAATGCAAATGATTTTTGTGTATTGATTTTGCTAAATTCACTGATTAGCTCTAGTAATTTCTGATAGTATCTTTAGGGTTTTCTATGTACAATATCATGTCATCAGCAAACAGTGAGAGCTTTACTTCTTTTCCGATTGAATTCTTTTTATTTCTTTTTATTCTGAATGCTGTATCTAGGACTTTCAAAACTATGTTGAATAATAGTGGTGAAAGTGGACACCCTTGTTTTGTTCCTGATCTTAGGGGGAATGCTTTCAGTTTTCACCATTGAGAATAATGTTTGCTGAAGGCTTTACTATATGTAAAGCTGAAGGCTTTACATACATGGCCTTTACTATGTTGAGGTAGGTTCCTTCTATGCCCACTTTTTGAAGAGTTTTAATCATAGATGGGTGCTGAATTTTGTCAAAGGCTTTTTCTGCATCTATTGAGATTATCATATGGTTTTTATCTTTCGATTTGTTAATATGGTGTATCACGTTGATTGACTTGCATATACTGAAGAATGCTTGCATCCCTGGAATGAACCAAACTTGATCATGGTGTATGAGCTTTTTAATTTGTTGTTGAAGTCTGTTTGCTAAAATTTTGTTGAAGATTTTTGCATCTATGATCAGCAGTGATATTGGCCTGTAGTTTTCTTTTTGTGTGTTGTCTTTGCCTGGTTTTGAGATCAGGGTGATGGTGACCTCATAGAATCAGTTTGGAAGTGTTCCTTCCTCTGCAATTTTTTGAAATAGTTTTAGAAGGATAGGCATTAGCTCTTCCCTAAATATTTGATAGAATTCTCCTGTGAAAACATCAGGTCCTGGGCTTTTGTTATTTTGGAAATTTTTGATCACAGCTTCGATTTCAGTGCTTGTAATTGGGTTGTTCATAATTTCTATTTCTTCCTGGTTCAGTCTGGGAAGATTGAACTTTTCTAAGAATCTGTCCATTTCTTCCAGGTTATCCATTCTATTGCCATATAATTGTTCATAATAGTCTCTTATAATCCTCTATATTTCTGCCCTGTCTGTTGTAACCTTTCCTTTTTCATTTCTAATTTTGTTGATTTTATTTTTCTCTCTTTTTTTCTTGATGAGTCTGGCTAAGTTCAGTTCAGTCACTCAGTCCTGTCTGACTCTTTGCGACCCCATGAACTGCAGCACGCCAGGCCTGCCTGTCCATCACCAACACCCAGAGTTCACCCAAACTCAAGTCCATCGAGTCAGTGATGCCATCCAGCCATCTCATCCTCTGTCGTCCCCTTCTCCTCTTGCCCTCAATCTTTCCCAGCATCAGGGTCTTTTCAAATGAGTCAGCTCTTCGCATCAGGTGGCCAAAGTATTGGCCAGCATCAGCTCCAGCATCAGTCCTTCCAATGAACACCCAGGACTGATCTCCTTTAGGATGGACTGGCTGGATCTCCTTGCAGCCCAAGAGGCTCTAAAGAGTCTTCTCCAACACCACAGTTCAAAAGCATCAATTCTTCAGCGCTCAGCTTTCTTCAAAGTCCAACTCTCGCATCCATACATGACCACTGGAAAAACCATAGCCCTCAATTTTGTTTATCTTCTCAAAGAATCAGCTTTTAGTTATATTAATCTTTACTATTGATTCTTTTATTTCTTTTTCATTTATTTCTGCTATGATCTGTATAACTTCTTTCCTTCTACTAACTTTTTTTTTTGGGGCGGGGGGGGGGGGGGTTGTTCTTCTTTTTCCAGTTGTTTCAAGTATAAAGTTATGTTGTCTATTCGAAGTTTTTCTTGTTTCTTGAGGTAGGATTGTTTTGCTATAAACTTCCCTCTTAGAAGTGCTTTTCCTGCATCCCATAGGTTTTGAGTTCTCATGTTTCATTGTCATTTCTTTCTAGAAATCTTTTGATTTCCCTTTTGATTTCTTCAGTAACCTATTGGTTATTTAGAAATGTATTATTTAATTTCCATGTGTTTGTGTTTCTTACAGTTTTTTACTTGTAATTGATATCTAGTCTCATAGCACTGTGGTCGAAAAGATTCTTGATACGATTTCAATTTTCTTAAACTTACTGAGACGTGACTTGTGACCCAAGATGTGCACTTGAGAAGAAGGTGTATTCTTCTGCATTTATATGGAATATCCTGAAGATATCAATGAGATCCGTCTCATCTCATGTATCATTTAAGACTCGTGCTTCCTTATTAATTTTCTGTTTTGATGATCTGTCCATTGGAGTTAGTGGGTGTTAAAGTCTCCTACTATTATTGTGTTACTGTCAATTTCTCCTTTTATGTCTGTTACTGTTTGTCTTATGTATTGAGGTGTTCCTATGTTGGGTGCATAGACATTTACAGTTGTTATGTCTGCCTCTTGGATTGATCCCTTGATCATTATGTAGTGTCCTTCCTTATCTCTTGAAATATTCTTTATTTTAAGGTCCATTTTGTATGATATGAGGATTGCTACCCCAGCTTTCTTTTGCTTTCCATTTGCATGGAATATATTTCTCCATCCTCTCACTTTCAGTCTATATGTGTTTTGAGGTCTGAAGTAGGTTTCTTGTAGACAACACATATATGGGTCTTGTTTTTGTATCCCTTCAGCCAATCCGTGTCTTTTGGTTGGTGCATTTAATCCATTTACGTTTAAAGTAATTATTGATATATATGTTCCTATTGCCATTTTCTTAATTGTTAGGGTTTGATTTTGTAGATCTTTTTCTTCTCTTGTATTTCTTGACTATAGAAGTCCCTTTAACATTTGTTGTAAAGCTGGTTTGGTGGTACTGAATTCTCTTAACTTTTGCTGGTCTAAAAAGCTTTTGATTTCTCCATCAATTTTGAATGAGATCCTTTCCACATAGAGTAATCTTAGTTGTAGATTTTTCCCTTTCAGTACTTTAAAAATATTCTGCCATTCCCTTCTAGCCTGCAGAGTTTCTGCTGCAAGATCAGCTGTTAAATGTATGGGGTTTCCCTTGTATGTTACTTGTTGCTTTTCCCTTGCTGCTTTTAATATTTTTTCTTTGTGTTTAATCTTTGTTAGTTTAATTAGTATGTGTCTTGATGTGTTTCTCCTTGGGTTTATCCTGTATGGGACTCTTTGTGATTCTTGAATTTAATTGACTATTTCCTTTTCCATGCTGGGAAATTTTCAACTATAATCTCTTCAAAAAGTTTCTCTTACACTTTCCTTTTCTCTTCTTCTTTGGGGACTCCTATAATTTGAATTTTGGTGCATTTGATATTGTTCCAGAGGTCTCTGAGACTATCCTCAGTTCTTTTCATTCTTTTTACTTTATTCTGCTCTTCAGGAGTTATTTCCACCATTTTATCTTCCAGCTCATGGATTCGTTCTCTGCTTCATATATGCTGCTATTGATTCCTTCTAGAATATTTTTAATTTCAATAATTGTGTTGTTTGTCTCTGTATGATTATTCTTTAATTCTTCTAGGTCTTTGTTAATTGATTCGTACATTTTCTCCATTCCGTTTTCAAGGTTTTGTGTCATTTTTACTATCATTATTCTGAATTCCTTTTCAGGTGGTTTGCCTATTTCGTCTTCATTTATTTGGACTTCTGTGTTTCTAGTTTGTTCCTTCATTTGTGCAGTGTTTCTCTGCCTTTTCATTCTTTTTTTTAACTTATTGTGCTTGAGGTTTCCTTTTCCTAGGCTTCAAGGTTGAATTCTTTCTTCCTTTTGGTTTCTTCCCCCCCCACCCCCCCCCCCACCCACCGCCAAGGTTGGTGCAATGATTTGTGTAAGCATCATATAGGGTGAGATTTATGCTATTTTTTTGTTGTTTGTTTATTTTTCCTCTGATGGGCAAGGCTGAGTGAGGTGGTAATCCTGTTTGCTGATGATTAGGTTTGTATTTTTGTTTTGTTTGTTGTTTGGATGAGGTGTGTCCTGCACAGGGTGCTACTGGTGGTTGGGTGATGCCAGGTCTTGTATTCAAGTGATTTCCTTTGTGGGAGTTCTGACTATTTTATACTTCCTAGGATTAGTTCTCTGGTAGTCTAGGGTCTTGGATCAGTACTTCTATGCCAGAGGCTCAGGGTTGATCTCTGGTCAGGAACAAAGACTCCACAAGTGGTTTGTTATGGCATTAAGTGAGATTAAAGCACATACTCAAAAATAGGAAACCAAAGATGAACTCCAGACAAATGAGAGTTACAAAATCAGGCAAATAATAATTAAAATGATGGAATATACACATATACATATACATCCATAAGCAAAATCAAGAGAGTCCAACAAAAATAAAGTACGATCGACTGACTCAGAGAACAAAGGATACCAAAAATGATATCTACCAGTTAAGAACAAAACTAATGAAAGCACAAACTGGAAAACTAAACTAAAGCAAGGCGCCAAGTGGGGAATAAAACAATGAAAACAAAACTAACAAATATGTTGAGAGGAAAGGAGAGAAAGAAAAGAAAGAAAGAATAGATATGCAAAGCTAAACAGAGGTAGATAAAAAAGATTTATATACATTAAAGATTAACTGCTAGGGGGAAAGAACAGTAGGAAAAGCAAACAAAGGAAGGTTTTAAAAAATTAAAGTTAAAAAATTTTTAAGAGAAAAACAAAAAAAGGAAGAGGAATGAAAAAACAAAACAACAAAAAAGAAAACTCCACAGAGCTGCAAAGGCCCAACATAGAGGCAGAGGTTTATAACAACAATAAAAAGTGTGATTAAAAAAAAAAAACAAACCTCAAAAGCTTAACTAGATTTCATAGTGCCAATAAAATCAGCAACTACAATGGGGGTGGGGGGGAGGAAAAAAATACAAAAGATACATAAGAAACTATACAGCAAGTAAAAACGAGAATAGTAAATGTTTTTCTTGAGTCACTGCTGTCAGGATCCTTTCCTTCTCTTTGAATTACAGTCCACCTCACCCCCCTAGGATCCCCCCCCCCAACACTGTGCCGGTTTCTGGACCTGCTGTGGGGGCAGTTCAGATTCTAATCTGTTCCTACTCCTGTGTGTTCTTGCCTCCAATGTCCACAGCTATCAGAACTAGTGCGTTTTCTTTTGTGGGAGCTCTCAATGTCCTTTTATATATTCCATAAACACAGATTCTGCATAGTTGATTGTGTGGATTTAACTTGTACAACTTGTACAACTGGTGGGAAGGTTTTGGGTCCTCTTCCTTAGCCACACTGCCCCTGGGTTTCAATTGTGGTTTTATTTCCACCTCTACATGTGGGTCATCCACTGGGGTTTGCTCCTAAGGCTGCCCTGGAGAACTTGGGTTTGTCCCAGTGAGGGCCAGGTGTGGAGGTGGTGTAGCTGTTTGGGTTGCAGGGATTCTGGCAGTACCCGGTACTCAGAGGAGTTGGCAGCTAAAGCATCAGGAAATATAGTGCTCTAGAAGGGTATGGCAACCTGTATTGTCCAATACACTCCAGTATTCTTGCCTGGAGAGCCTCCTGATAGAAAAGCCTGGCAGGCCACAGTCCACAGGATGGCAGAGAGTTGGACACGACCGAAGGGACCCCATGTGCATAGACACAAGACTTTTTTTTTTGCCTGTGACAGTTCTTCCCCAGTGGGGGTTGAACATGAAGGTAGCACAGCTGCTTGGGTCATGGGGACTATGGTGGCACCAAATGTTCAGGGACACGGACTGCCTGAGCCACTGGAGTATTGACCCTATCAGAGTCTTTTTTCAAGTCTCTGGTACCTAGCCATCAGAAGGCCTCTTTGGCGACTCTTTGTCCATAGCTCCGGCCCTCTCAGGCACTTAGAGGGCTCCCTTGCTTGGGGTCCTTCCCTGTTGTTCCATGCATCAGCCACATAGAGGGCCCCCTTCCCGGTGCCACACCCTGCCCCAGGGTGGGGTCCTATTCTGTAAATCGGCACATGAGGCACTTAAAGGGGCACTCCGAGTGGGGTCCTCCTCTGTAGTTCCCTGCCTCAGGTGCTTGATGGGTCAGTCTCTCTATTGTTCAGCTGCGCATGCTGGTGTGTGGGCAGAGAGAGGCTATGGTGATGGCTCCATCCCCTGTGCGTGACTTGGCATTTCCCACCACAGACTCCTCCCTCACATCCCCTCATCTGTCTCTCCACAGCAGCCCTTGCCCTGGGATTGCTCCACAATACCTAAGCTCCAGCTCCCAGCCACTGCATCTTCTAGGGGACTTGCATCCCTGTCCGGGGTGTGTATGGCTGCAGCAAGAACTATCTGATTATCATTCTATTCAGGCTGCCACAGATCAACTACTTCACACTCAGCCTTAAATGCTTCTCCTCTGACTCAGACAATTGCCCCGCTGTGGGGATTGGACTCCTGCTTCAGTTCCCCCATTCGCTGAGGGCAGGTTCAGTCCTACTAACACTCCAGTTTTTCCCTCTAGTTCCTTCATCCTACGGAGTTTTGTGTGGTTCCATATATTCTTTTCCGCTGGTCAGGTCCTCCTGTCCGCTGTCAGCTGGTGTTCTGTATGCACTTCTGTGTCTGAAGGTGTATTCCTGGGGTATCCGAGGAGAGAGATATACTCCATGTCCACCTACTCATCTGCCATCCTATTCCTCTACAGTGACTTTTTAAAAAAATCAGCTCATGTAACTACTATGCTCAAAACCCAAAATGTAATTCTCCATTTCTCTCAGAGTAAAGTCCTTTCAAAAATCTACATGACACAGACCTCCTGGCCCCACTGGCTCTCTGGCCTTCTCTCCACCTCACTAAACTCCACCCACATCAGCTGACTTGCTGGCCCTTAAATATTATATGAATACTCCTACTTCCTTGACCAGCATTTTCTGTTCCAGAGAAATGCAGGGAGCACTATCTCTGTGTTTCAAGGCTCTTTCTTGTACAAATGAAAGTTGTGTGGGATGAAGTGTAGTTGGCTCCTCTGTCTAACAGCTGTACAGAAATGGGAGAGATTGTGTAGAAATATCTCCTACAGGCACTTGCCCATTTCTTACAGCTAAATACTCCTGATTTTGTTCACAGGCTCAGCCTCCACTAGACTATCAACTCAAGAATGTCTCATTTTAATTAATATCTATTGATAAAACAATTCCTAGGCAAATGATTAAGAAATTAAATGAATAAGATTTGCTGCCTTACAGTAAGCAAAATATAATGCTGGATTTGTAAATGGTATTTTTAGCTTACCAAGATAATTATGCTAAGTTAAAAAATAAATATACAACGTGTAGATTGAAGACTACTTCTCTTTGTAAATAAAAACCACTCACATTTGCACAGAAAAATGCACAAAAGTATTATTAAAATGGTTAATCACAGCTTATTTAGTTTTCAATCCTTTGCCTTCTATTTCCTAATTTTCTGTAATTTATATGTATAACCTTAATTATCAGAAAAATAGTATTCTTACTTTGAAGTCTTTATTGTTTCATAAAGTGTTAAATGTTTTAAAAGGAAAAGCAACCTTTCAAAATTTCTGACACTTCATTTAAGCACCTCCACCAAGTACAAAATCTTCTTCACCACCCTAGAAGCAAGACATTCTCAAAGAACCACGGTGAGAGCTGAGAATCAATATTCTTCAGAGAATGGAAACTCAGGATGACTGACACCACTGAAAGAGAAGAATGATTCATTTATTAAATCAGCCTTGTTGTCATAAAGAACATTATTCTGTGAATGTGGTCAGGATGGGCTAAAACTCTAAATCTAGAAATATGTCCCTCGTTCTCCCCCGGAAATCACACCTGCAGGTGTCTGCTCCATGTGCACATGGCACCTGCACATCCAGTCCCAACATTCACGTGTGATATTCACTACACAGTGACAGGTAGTTGGATTCAGGTTACAATTTATATGAGAGCACAAGACTTAGGGCTAACTGTGGAGGTCCTTTCAAACACAGGTAGAACTTCTTCAGTCCCTAGTTGATGAAAAGGGGAACAAATTAGCTGCCCTTTACCACACATTCATGGATAAGCAAATACTGAGCACTCCAAAAATACAGAGTACCTCCAGTAAGGAACTTGTCATCTATAGGAGGCTACCATGCACACCTGAATAAGCATACAGTTCAAAGTGGGATCATTACCTTTTTAATTTAGTCAAACATTGGTTATGCAGTAATTACTATTACTGCTTTTTCATTTTCCCTATGTTTCTACTTTTCTTTCAGAATTTGTCTTTTTCAATTTGACTCATAAAAGAGTGCCTTCTGAGCAATTCCAAGTACGAGGAGCCTGGCTCAGGTCATTACTTGAGCCCACACAGAGTACAGAAAAGTAACTAACCACCTTTTTCTCAATTTTCATGTCTTTTATCAGAAGCATGATAGCTATAAAAACAATAGGGAGAGTTTTGAAATCTTTCACTGGAAACAAAATCTTCGTTTCACCAATAATTTGTATTCCCTTCTCTCTAAACTCCCTTCCAACATCTCCCTGTATGATTAGCCCTCTGTCCCTTCAATCCTGACATCTTCCTGCAGTAACTGGGCAGCTGGAATTCAATGTTAGTGACTAATTCAAAATCAAGAGGGTAGGGGCTCCCCAGGGGATGGACACCTGATGGACAAATATAACAATGGCGTGAGTCTTGACTCAAGAAACCACAGAGACTCAGATGATCTTACCTGAGTGTGTTCTGCTAAGCAGTCACTCATTGGAGGGTCAATTAAGCTCATGATCTACTTGTAATTCAGTTTTGTGGATAACAAAGATGAAGACATGGGAGTTGTAATAGGGAAGAAAGGGCAGTAAAGTGATCGATTTGTAGGAAGCAGATGGTGTCTTGGTGAAGAAATGTCCATTAGGAAGAATGTCCACCAGACACTTAGGGGACAGGGTAGGGCAGGCCCATGTGACATCATAGCACTGATAGATGTTGGCCTTTCTAGGGCCCTCCTCCATAAAAAAAAAAAAAACATCTACAGTACATTTTAGAGTTGTGGGCTTCCGAGGTGGCTCAGTGATAAAGGATCCACGTGCAAAGCAGGAGACATGGGTTTGATCCCTGAGTCAGCAAGATCACCTGGAGAAGGAAATGGCACCTCACTTCAGTATTCTTGCCTGGGAAATCCCAGGGACAGAGAAGCCTGTTAGGCTACAGTCCATGGGATACCAAGAGTTGGAAATGACTGAGTGACTAAATAACAACAACAAAACTTGAATGCAATTCATGATGGATTCATTACTATACAGTTATTATTAATATAATAATTTGCCACTGATGTAGGAAGAAATAGAGATTAAACATGTTCACAGGACCCTGAAAGAATACAGGGCTGCAGGCACCTTGCCCTCTGTGTGTCCTGGGTCCCTAGGCCTTGAAAGCAGGTACACCAGGCACAGGAATTAGGGGCACAAAGTAGTGAATTCACCACGATGTCAACTCAGTGATTTTATTGATGGGCTGGCCTGGGCCCCATCACATTTCTCTTGGTCAGAGACAGAGCTCTGGAGGAAACCTCTGGTCTGAGGACTGCAGGAAGCCCCTAGTTTACTCCTACTCTAGAAATCAACACTGTTTTCCTAGGTTTAAGCTTTTAAAAAGCTAAGCTCTCCTGCTGACCTGCCTGCTACAGAAAACAGTATTTGTGGGAAACATCGGCAAGTCACTTACAGGTGAAGTTCGTAATATCTTATATTTCTGTTGAGGCCATCGATTGCTTTCATGTCTTCTGGAGTCAGTTCAAAGTCAAACACCTGGAAGAAAAGAAGAATCACATTGACCTCTCCCCCAAGGAGCTGGCCTCCCCCTGGGGACTGGAGGACTTTCCAGCTGGATGGAGACAGAAAGAGGGGACAGGGAAGACATGTTTGTCCTCAGTTTCCAGATGAATAAGCCTGGGACCTTCTGCTGAGTTCTCACCTCTCCTTCCCACACCTTCTTCTCTGTCCACCTCACAAACATTACAGCGCATCAGTCGCTTATCTTTCTAAGTGAATCACTTGAGACAAAAAACAAGAAATCTAAAATCGTTTTTTTTCCAAACACACTGCTTTTAGACACACCTGACTTGATACCTGAACCTGAGTTGACATTAGACTGATTGCCTCTCACCAACATACCCTAAGGGTGACAGCATTCAGCTGAAGCAATGCGGAAAGGAGGCTCCCCTGAGAAAGCCTGTTCAGGAATTTGATATCAAACTACTCATTATCTATGACTGAATCTAAAAAAAAACTTTATGTATATGCCTTCCTGGAGAAAGTTATGAGAAGTGTTTGAACATTAAGGAACAACAAATTATTAAAAATTCACATCATAACAAGGAAATGGAAAGCTTAATTTTGTAGAGAAATTCATTTTCTCCGAAGTGATCTCTTGTTTCAATGCAACATGAACCAAAGACTTAAACACATATTCTGTTGTGAAAGTTGGTATAGTGGTACTGAATTTTAAATAAGAGAAGAGCTAGTCAAAAACAGCCAAGACATCCTTAAAATAGAAGAAAGTACCATACTGAAAAGCAAAACCTATTTTTTACTTCAGTAACACAGTACAGAAATCGTTAAATAGAAAAGAGTGGGCAGAAATGCACTTATGGACACTTGATATGTGGCAGAGTTGACAATGAAAATGTGGAAATGGACAGTTGTTTTTGTTATTCAGTCACTTAGTATGTCTGACTCTTTGTGACCCCAAAGGAAGAGGTTTTTCTCCCCACTCGCTGACTGAGAATCATATCACTGTGCTGAAAAGAAGACTAGGATAGTGGCCTTATTCTAGCCAATAAAAACTATACAGAGAAGTCTTCAGGCTCCTCCAACAAGAGCCACATCCACCTGCTAAAGCAGAACTCCCGAGCTGCTCAGCACTGAACTGCAAATGCACAAAAGAGCCCAGCCTGGAGGACAAGAGCTTAGCTGAGTGCAGGCTGATTTTCAAACCACAAATTCAGAGATACATACATGAACTCTGCATCAAATCCTGAAACTGGGGAGAGTTTCCTGTACAGCTAAGGGCACAATAATGGTCCCCTACAAGTAAATCAAAAGAGAAACAACCTAGCTAAAGTGGACAAAGTCATTAAGAGGAACTTCACAAAGACAGAAACTCAAAAAGATTAAATGTATGAAGATGAAAGCCTATTAGTACTCAGGGAAATACTAAATAAAACCACAATGCTTTGGAAGTTAAAGATAATTTTTCTGCCCCCAAATTCACATGTTATGGTGTTAAAAATGGAGCCTTTGAAGGAGGAGTAGGTTATGATGGCAGAGCCATCACAAATGAGATTTCAAGAATATCATATTCATATAAGAGATTTGAGAGAGCTCTGTTTCCCCTCCAACATGTAAAGATACAAGGAGAAGCCTGTGACCTGAAGGAGAGCCCTCACCCAACCACACGGACCCTGATCTCAGATATACAGCTTCACAACTGTGAGAAACAAATTTAATTTTTTTCACAGCCACTCAGCCTGTAGTGTTTTGTTAGAGCAGTTCAAACAGTCTAAGAAAAATCACATGATGCAATTTTATCAATTGAAAACAGAGAAACTATGATATTTTCCTTAGAAGCCCTCTGCCCACAGCCCTGCTCATCACCTGCATGTTCTCTTTGATCCACTTCTTGTTGTTGCCCTTGGCCAGAACCACAACCCCACGTTGTATCTGGTAGCGAAGGGCAACCAGAGCTGCTGTTTTCTTGTGCTTTTGGGCAATGGCAGAGAGAACCGGGTCCTCCAGGAGAACGGGGTGGTTCTGGTTCACCCTGGAAGGAATTTCAGAAATGCTGAGGAGCTGAGACCAAGCAGTTTCTAAAGAGGCTCCTCAAACAGACCAAGTAGGTCCACTCTAGACCAGTGCTTCCCAAGTCTGGTCCAGGGACCAGCAGCATCAGCATCACTTGGAATCTTTTTAGAAATATAAATTCCATGGCTGAGCTGAAGACAAACTGAATCAGAACCTCAACTGAGTCACTTCCCATTCTGTGTTTACAGAGCTCTGCAGGTGATTTGGGTGCATTATTGAGTTGAGACCAGAATGCCAAATTGTGGATTATTTTCTTTAATTCTCTGGGGATGTTTTTCTTCTGTAGTCAAGGGCATGAATAGAGAAACAGTAGGGAAAGCCCAGGAATTCTTTATAAATTTCACTTTTTAAGGCATTGATAAAAATTGAGTAGTCTCAAAAATAAGAGACATTTATTTCATCATTATTTTTTTAGGATGTTCACAGAAATGCTTCAAATTGAAATTTCTTCTATCATCATATACCAAGCAGTTACATATTATCCAAATTTTAGATATGAGCTAAGTGAGGCTTGCAACATCTATTTTTACAAATGTGTTAATAATTAATAAGTAAATAATTACATCAGCTTGTGTCCCTGGTCTCAGCTGGGGGATTATATATAGATTTCAATGCAGGCATTTGTTATTGATGAGTCTACAAGTCAATACAATGTATAAAAATTGTCTGGGTGATGGGAAGATAAAAGAGAAGGATTAATTTCATCCCACCTCTCTCTCCCCTCTGCCTATGAGAGTTTTCTGAGTACTGTGTTATTTAAATTGTTTCATCAAAAATTGAATTTCAGGGAAACTCCCAGATGTCTTCATTAGGATTCAATACCATTCTTTTACTCGTTGGGATCCCAGACCAGCATAGGCAACAAGAACAATTTCATGTGACTTGCAGAAATCCAACAGTTTGCTCTGGTTGAGATAAGGGTGACATTCCACCTGTAGAATGCCCAAAGAGAAGAGTGTCAGATTATATGCAAAGGCAATACTAATATGACAGAGAAAGATTAAAAGTTTTCAAAGGCTAAAGGGAAGACTAGAACATTAAATGAAAATGGGAAATGTCAACATTTACAGAGAAACAGAGAAAAGTGTATTTATACAGTTAATTTTATGATAGACATGGATGGGAGAACCAGTCCAATATTGAGTAATCAAAAGCTGCGCTCTACATTTGAGTAGATGTTCCTGAGTAAATATTTCATAATTCACTAGTATCACCTTGAACCTTTAACTTCACCCTCTAACCTGGATGATTTTCATCACCCCCAACACATTTTTCTGAACCATGCTCCCTGTTTAAGACTCATAAATGCTGAAAACTAGACCAAGAATTCAGACACCAGAACCCCACACAAACCCTTAAAATCCATCTCAGCTGTTTTGACTCTTTATTAATTTACTTCTGATTCCATGTTTTCATCATCTTCCTTCCTGTATGCAGTTCTCTTCAGGGCACTTTTCCCTCCATCTGCTTATCCTTTCATCTCAGGGAAATGCCTCCTTCCTCTAGTTCTGAGTTCTACCCACAGTTTAGAAGGAAGGCATCCCACCTTTTCCACCCAGACTGTCAAGCAGAGATACTGCTACAGATTCTATTCACACCATCCAGAGAGGCTCTGCTCTCTAGAATCCTCTGACCCACAAAGGTCAGATGAACAGGAGGGGAGGAAAGACAGACATCAGGCTCCAGGGCAAGAAGGAGGTTCTGAAGAGCAGGAGGGAGAGGAGCAGAGCTGCTCACCTGGTTGCAGACAGGCTTATACTTTAGCCCTGGCTTGTTCAGGATCCTCTCCAGCTGTTTGTGGTTGAAGTTGGACACCCCGATGGACTTGGCCAGCCCTGCATCCTTACACTTCTCCAGGGCCTGGGAGGGAGGGGTGGTGAACAGTCATGAACAGTCACTTGGAATGGGCAATAGAATAAGAATAAATGCTGAAAAGCATCAGTAATCACACTCATCCATCAAGAATTACCTTTGACTATCAAGAAGAAAAACTAGGAAGAAGGTCATGATATAAAAAGAAAAACTACTGCCCCCGCCTTAGAAAAACTCCAGAGAAGATATATCACACGGGAGGGAAAAGATACCTGTCTACACTGTCCCAAATTCTCCTCCTCCATTCCTCTCTGTGACCATTTAAGCAATGGTTTCCTCCACACAACCCCAGCATCCATGCCCTTAGATTCATGAACTGCTGAGTCTGATGGTCCACAGCCCATTCTCACAGGTGGAAGAAATAAAGGGAGTTCCCCCTCTTCTGGCTCCTCCCCTGGTTCTCTCCTCCCCAGACTCACCTCCCACGTGCGACAGAAATCCACTGAGTCAAATATCAGTTTTCCATTTTCATCTTTTGGAAATAATTCCTCCCCTGGCTGGAATAGAAGAAGTCATTTTAGACATGTCACAAAATAATTTCTCTGCATTTACAGACTGCCAGGCACCAGGGAGTAAACCCCCATCAGGTAGGTTCACAAATTTCTAAATATTAATATTTGCAAAGTGATTTGCACATATAGAGTTGTCAGCCTCCTTTAGGAAGGAGGCTTATTCCAAACTCTTACACTCAATATATGTTGTAATAAATACAATTTTTCTAGGTCCTAAAAGGGACTCATAGTGACTTCTCTGAATTTTGTCTGCTCCTTGTACTTGCCTATTTTGAAATCCTTTTCTGGACTGGGAATGGCAGTAAGTTACATGACATAATTTCCAGAATAAAAACTGCAGTCTTCATATGGCTAGATATCAGACTTTCTTTCCCCTCTGAGCATCAGGCGCCCTAGGGCAGGCATGGGAACCAGCAAGGCTATCTTCAGGTGGATATGGAATGTGGACAATCCACACATGCTCTCAAATAGTCATGACCATGAGCCTCAGACTGCCCCAAGGTCATATTTGCCTCCAATGGAAAATGTTCAGTAAAAAATAAACTAAATCATGAGTAGTGTCCTGATAAGGGATAGAAGAAAGGGGACATTTCTGAACACTGCTGCAAATCCTCAAAACTCTCTGTGTCTGAGACTTGCCATCTACATAGTCCACTAAGTGATTCTGCATTAATAGCTTGAGTTTATTTCTGTAACTTGAAATCAACAGTTCTAAGTAAACCATCATTCTTAATGGCTAAGTGCAGTCTACAAACCTCATCGTGAAGACAGGCAAGAGTGTAGGCAATGTCTCCCAATTTCCTATACAGTTAAGAGGTTTGACTCACCCAGAGGAAGCACCACCAAATCTGCTCAACTCAAAAGAGTAAAAGACAAGATTAACTCATCATGTTCAATGTAAGGCAGTGTCATGCTCACCACAGCTGTACCAAACTCTTGGTTCATGAAATCCCCAGACACTCAGGAGTCATAACAAGGACTGTGTGCAGAACTGGCTGATTTTTATTTCCTTTAACTTTTCAGGCAGAGGCTCAGATTATTAACTCCTTTCAAAAAACTCAGTAAAAAAATCACAAAGGATTATTTGGGGGATTCTACTCTAGTATAATCATCCTTTCAACCTACTAAGGAAAATCTTTATTCAACTATCCATGCAAGTTGATACACATTCTAACACAAGATATAACATTGATGTGATCACACAAATTTCTAACCTTCAGAGCCATTGGATAATGCATAATATAGAGATCGACATAGTCCAGTTGAAGATTTTTCAGTGACTTTTCCAAGGCTGGTCGGACCAACTCTGGTCGAAGGGAAGTCAACCAAAGCTGTAGAGGTTAAAGAATGAAAGTTGCATTAATAATACACAAGGGAATTTTTTTCTTTCTTTCTTTCTTTTTTTTTTTTTTTTTTTTTTTTTTTGAGGCTTGTGGGATATTACTTTCCCTACCAAGGATGGAATCCCGGCTCATGGCAGTAAAGCACCAAGCACACTGAACCACCAGGGAACTCTAATACTTTAGGAATATACCAGTAAGCATAGTTCCCCAAACAACTCCACCAAAGGATCCTATTATGTAATTGTCATCTGGGCACAATCACTTGCACACGTGCACACACACAATACACACAGTACCTTTGAAGTGCAGAATATGTCTTCTCTCTTCACAGTGCCATCTGCAATCTTGCTTCGAATGACCTGGCCAATCTCCTCTTCATTTTGGTAGGCATGAGCACAGTCAATATGGTGGAACCCAACCTCTATAGCGAATGGGGTGAATTCCAGAGCTTCCTTCTTAGCAACCTACATAACCAACAAAGGTAGAAGTTGAATATCCACATAAGATATGGCTAGGCACAAGCTTTGATCTTTCCAAAAATCAACTTTTTTCTGTGTCCTTGGTTAGTTCTGTATGTATAGTGATGAACCCCTGACAGTTTCCCTTAACATTCCTAATAAGTAATTAAATGAACACTACCCAGGAACCCTTCAACTTCAGGTGATCAGTGGCTGATTGCTGGTATCAGAGGATGGCAAAATCACCTTTAGGTTCAGTGACTTGATGAAAGAACTCAAAGGACTCAACAAAATGTTGTAGTCATGAATATGATTTATAATGTTAGGTGTTTGAAGCAAAATGCTCAAAGTTACAAGGTGCCTGGTAAAAGTATCAAGAACCAAGGTGAAAGCTTCTGAGACATCTATCTACCAATGAAGCCACACAGAATACACCCCCCAAAAAATGTATCTTTTCAAGGTGTACAATGTGATATTCTCATATAAATTATTCTTGTTATTCACATGTCTGACTTTGCAACCCCGTGGACAGCAGCACTCCAGGTTTCCCTGTTCTTCACCATCTCCCAGAGTTTGCTCAAACTCATGTCCATCAAAAGAGTGATGCCATCAAACCTTCTCATCCTCTGTCCCCTCCTTCTCCTCTTGCTCTAAATCTTTCCCAGAATCAGGGTGTTTTCCCATGAGTTGTCACTAGCATCAAGTAGTCAAAATACTGGAGCTTCAGCTTTAGCATCAGTCATTCCAAGGAATATTCAGGGTTGATTTTCTCAAGGATTGACTAGTTTGATCTGCTGGCTGTCCAAGAGACTCTCAAGAGTCTTCTCCAACACCACAGTTCAAATGCATCAATTCTTTGGTGCACAGCCTTCTTTATGGTCCAGCACTTACATCCATACACAAACATGACTACTGGAAAAACCATAGCTTTGACAATATGGACCTTTGTGGGCAAAGTAATGTCTCTGCTTTTTAATACACTGTCCAAGTTTGTTATAGCTATTCTTCCAAGGAGCAAGTGTCTTTTAATTTCCTGGCTACACACCATTCACAGTAATTTTGGAGACAAAAAAAAAAAAAAGAGTCTGTCACTGTTTCCATTGTTTCCCCATCTATTTGCCATAAAGTTATGGGACAGGATGCCATGATCATAGTTTTTCAAATGTGGAGTTGTAAGCCAGGTTTTTCACTCTCCACTTTCACCTTCATCAAGAGGCTGTTTAATTTCTCTTCACTTTCTGCCATTAGGGTGGTGTCGTTTGCATATATAAGGTTACTGATATTTCCCAAGGCAATCTTGATTCCAGCTTGAGCTTCATCCAGCCTGGCATTTCTCAGGATTGTACTTACTCATATAAGTATCCATTCTTAATAATTACCACAAGCAAGCTAGTTAACACCATCACCTCACATAGCTACCTTTTAGAAGTGCTTGTAAGAAGATATAGATCTGGTCTCTACAAAATCTCAAGATATAGCCCATTATTTTTAACTATAGTCAACTTGCTGTACATCAGGTCTCCAGAATTATGCCTCTTATAACAGAAGGTTGTACCCTTGACCAACATCTTTCCATTATTCCCAGGCTTGTCACCAGCTTCTGCTCACCATACCTCTACTCTCTCTTCTATGAGTACCACTATTTTAGATTCCACCTACAAAGAGATCATTCAGTATTTGTCTTTCTATTTCTGGCTTACTTCACTTGTGATTGCAAATGGATTAACTTTGTCTTCAGTGCTCAATAATATTCCATTTCTTTTTATGTGATTCAGAATCTTTCCCATTTCAAGGAGGTAGATAATTGGTATAACACAGTTCTGCTGAGTCTAGTTCTGATTTTTCTTAAATGCATGGACATTTGGGAATGGGCTTCCCTGGTGGCTCAGATGGTACAGAATCTGCCTGCAATGCAGGGGACCTGGGTTCGATCCCTGGGATAGGAAGATCCCCTGCAAAAGGGAAAGGCTACCCACTCCAGTATTCTGGCCTGGAGAATTCCATGGACTGTACAGTCCATGGGATCACAAAGAGTCAGACACGACTGAGTGATGTTCACCTTCAGGGATGTACCTGGGAATGAGCCCATGAGCTTCAGTAACAGCCCTGTCCCTTTCCTCCCCTCAACCCAATGTGCTCTATGAAGTAAACAAAGTCTGTCTTCTGTCTGCAAAATGTCTCTTAATAATTTTTTCATTTTATAAATTAGAATAGTAAGCCTCAAAGTATAAGTCCAGTCCCTTGTCACATCTATTCTAAAGACAAAATAGAAAACTTTCTGGCTTGCAGTCCAGAGACTTGTCCATTAACCCCTCTTTGACCAAGCACTGCAGACTATACTTTAATAAAAACACATTACAAAACCCCAGGATACATTACAAAACCTGGCCTATAAGGTTGTATCTTATCCCCTCAAGTGATACTAAGATTCCCATCAGAAGTTTTCAAGCAGAAACAGAAGCACAAGGCAAAACACAGCTGGAGTGTTTCTTGCCTGGCACCAAGCAGGTATCCCACAGTAGAAAAGCAATTCTCTCCCATTAGTTTTCAGTCACTTCATCTTCAGGATCTTCCACCTCAAATACTTCTCTGGGTCATGTATTATTGGAAGCAGGAAAGAGCTCTTGAACTAATAAAACGTACAGAGAAACCTTGCAACTGCAGTCACCCACAAAGGAAAGCAGCTGACAGTGATCTTGACAGCCAAGTCTCACCTCTTGTGCCAAGCTGGAAAAGAGACAGAAACTGGAGGGGAACCCAGACCCAGAGTAATCTACAGGTGAGCACAGTTTCATACCCTGATGCAGAGTGAAGACTGAATGTTTTCTCCTCTTTAATAGGGCATGGTTCTGGCCTGGTTAATGGAACAATGTGATCCTCCCAGAGTTGCACAGGAGCTCAGTGCTTGACAACCCAAGTCCTTTTCACTCATGTTACATCCACTACTATTTATATCTCGACCTACAACTGCTACTGTTACCTCTAGAGGTGCATAGGTTCCAAATCCCAGGACAGGAATGAAGTGGCCGTCATTAAGTTTCACTCTCTGGCTTTTGGGATCCATTGCCTATTTCTCCTTGGAGTAAGCAGACTGATGTTTTTCTTCTTCCTTCACAGGTTAGGAATAACAGGAAGGTAACACCCCAGCTGCACCATCCAATGTTAGCAGATATATTGTAGGAGGAGCATGATTAAACCAGTGCCCATTGAGTAAGAACAGGATTGAAATCAGTTAGCTTGTTTGCTTTTTTTTTTTTTTAGCAGTAAAACACTATTATATAATGATGATATGTGCTGAATAATTATTGACCATATTTTAGACTAGAAACTTCCACAAGAGCAATATTTTTTATTTTTCTATTACAAAGCCAATCTCGATCAAACATCAGTTGAAACAAGTCTTACAGTACAAACATACATGCATACTCAAATTACACAATCTAAAAGTGTTTAATAAGCATTTTTGAAAATGTTACCCTTTAATAAAGAATCAAAACTTCAAATGAAAATAAATTTGCCTTTTTTCATTTTCTGCCAGCAAAATTATTATGCTTTACAGACCTGACTGGTGAAATCCTGAACATGATATGGAAACCAGACATTTTGCCAAAGTGCTTATTGGAGGTTAATTATTAATAGTTTTAGGATATCATGTGCAGTGTGCAAACTCTGAGTGATCATACCTTGTACTTAATTATGTAACTTTAATAGTACTCTCATAATGTAACTGACACATATTTTACATAATTTACTAACTGTTCCACATTATTCATAAAAGAAAAACCTATAAACAAATTAAAATACAACAAATTTGGAAAGAGTAATGAAAATTGTGATGCACTTATAGACAAGGATATTGTGAAGACAAATAAAATTTAACATGTGCAGTGATGTCAGATAAATGGTGAGATGGGAGGACAGAAGACTCCCATGGAAAAACAAGAAAAAAAAGAGAAGGCAGCTGAAAACCTCATAAGAGCTCTGGAAAACAGTCAAACAAAGATCTATAACAAAAAAAAGTGAACAGGCAACTAGGAAAAGTCCAGAACAGAATGACAGAAAATTTCATCATGTATTACTCACCTGTACCCTCTTCCTGCCTGGGGCAGTGCAGTCTTGATCAGTTCCAGTTGCCTCCCTCAAACCAGAATGATCAGAGAAAACCTTATGCGCAATGTTCCAACCTACCTGGGGACTGTCTGGAGACTGGTGTCTGTTCCACTTAACTCTAAACTTAAACTGAAGAGCAGCTGGAGTGGCTATTACAGCTACAGGCGGAATATATACATATGTACACACACAGGGACTCAAGGACAAAGGAATACAGGTGGAGACATAGACTAGACCATGTATTAATAAAACCCTGAATAGAACTGAGGTGTGGCTTTGGGGGACATAGGGTATTCAAAAAACAGTCATAAATTTACCTGAATCAGAAAGCAATTCTTGGGCCAGGCACAATGATGACTCAGAAATGACAGACCCCTTAGCTTTCCTGTTGGGCTGATCCCAGGACTAGGAGCATGATGAGCAAACTAATGAAGAAATCATGACAAGAAACAAATCTGCCAAGAGCAAATTTTTACCTGCTGTTTCAACTACCCAGTGATGAACACAAACACACACAGGAACACACATAGGAATACACACACACACACACACACACACACAACACACACAGGAACATACACACACATCTGGATGGGGCAGTGCACACTTATAAGGGATGGAATGAGTTTGGACGCAGCCATCAGAGTTCTGCTCCAGCACCTTGGGACCCACACGGTCCAGAAGCCTCTGCTCACACTTAGCTCTGGTGTAGCCTCTCTCCCCTCCCACCAAGCTGCCAGCATGCCCTGGGGAAGGGGTGACCCTGCCAGCATCAGCTCCAGCTCTGCCCCAGATCCTCCAGGCACAAAGACTGCACAGGGTCCTGTCCACACATGGACACCCCTGCAAGACCAGAACAGGTAAGTTTTTCACCTAATTTCATAGGGATTCTTCCTTGGTGGCTCACTGGTAAAGAATCTGCCTGCAGTGTGGGAGACCTGGATCAATCTCTGGGTTGGGAAGATCCCCTGGAGAAGGGAACAGCTACCCACTCCAGTATTCTGGCCTGGAGAATTCCATGGACTGTAAGAGTTGGACACGACGGAGCGACTTTCACTTCAGAGGGAGAGAGGAAGTTAATGAGAGAGGAATTTTTGTCAAATGAAACAATAAGAATAAACACCTGAAAAAAAAATCAGCTATGAGATAGACATTGATAGTTTACCAATAATTTATAGGAATTGAGAAACATAAGAAGAATGCTACCTTAACTAGGGAATGCAGCATACTAACATTCACAGTGTAGGGGTTCCAGAAGCAGAAGAGAGGAGGAAAGGGACAGAAAATGTATCTGATGAAAGTATGGCTAAAATTCTCTTAACCTAGGACTTCCCTGGTGGTCCAATAGTCAGGACTCTGTGCTTCCACTGCACGGGGCACAGGTTCCGAACCTGGTCGGGGAACTACTTATCAAAGGTGATTAAAATCATGAGATGGGGGATATTCCTGGATTACCTAGATCACTCTGGTATATTCACAGAGTCCTTATATGTGGGACCTGGGAGGGCTGTAGTCGAAGAGAAGGTGGCAAGATAGGAGCGTTAGATAAGAGAATCAAAGACACTATGTGCTGTCTCTGAAGATGTTGGAAGAGTGTCCAAGACAGAAATTGAAGCGTTCTCTTGTTGTACAGTGACATAGTCGAGTATGACTCTTTGCACCCCATGGACTGTAACACACAAGGATTCCCTGTCCTTCACTATCTCCTGGGGTTTGCTCAAACTCATGTCCATTGAGTCAATGATGCCATCAAACCAGCTCATCCTCTGTCGCACCCTTCTCCTCCTGCCCTCAGTCTTTCTTGCATCAAGGTCTTTTCCAGTGAGTCAGCTCTTTGCATTAGGGTGAAAAATATTGGAGCTTCAGCTTCAGCATCAGTCCTTCCAATGAATATTCAAGGTTGTTTTCCTGTAGGGTTGACTGCTTTGTTCTCCTTGCCGTTGAAGGGACTGAATCTTCTCCAACACCACCGTTCAAAAGCATCAATTCTTCAGCCTTCTTTATGGTTCAACTCTCACATCCATACATGACTACTGAGAAAATCATAATTTTGACCATATGAAACTTGGTGGGCAAAATGATGTCTCTGCTTAATACGCTGTCTAGGTGTGTCATAGATTTTTTTTCCAAGGACCAAGTGTCTTAATTTCCTGGCTGTAGTCATGGTTCACAGCAATTTTGGAGCCCAAGACAATAAAGTCTGTCACTGTTTCCATTTTTTCCCCATCTATTTGTCATAAAGTGATGGGACTGGATAGGCTTCCAGGTGGCACTACTGGTAAAAAACCTGCCAATGCAGGAGACATAAGTGACATGGGTTCTACACCTGGGTCAGGAAGATCCCCTGAAGGAGGGCATGCCAACCCACTCCAGTCTCTTGCTAAGGGAATCCCATGGACAGTGGAGCCTGGCCAGCTACAGTCCATAGGGTCGCAAAGAGTCAGACATGACTGAAGCGACTTAACATGCATTCGCACATGATGTGACTGATTGCAATGATCTTATTTTCTTGAATGCTGAAATTTAAGC
>NW_027219831.1:0-77154 GCF_027580195.1 Bos mutus | reverse complement strand
AAAAAGCAAGAGTTCAGAAAAAATTCTGAAAGGATGGGAATACCAGACCACTGACCTGCCTCTTGAGAAACCTATATGCAGGTCAGGAAGCAACAGTTAGAACTGGACATGGAATAACAGACTGGTTTCCAAAATGGAAGCAGTACGTCAAGGTTGTATATTGTCACCCTGTATTTAACTTATATGCAGAGTACATCATGTGAAATCCTGGGCTGGATGAAGCTCAAGCCAGAATCAAGATTGCCAGGAAAATATCAATAACCTTAGATATGCAGATGACACCACCATTATGGCAGAAAGCAAAGAGGAACTGAGGAGCCTCTTGATGAAAGTGAAAGAGGAGAGTGAAACAGCTGAGTTAAAACTCAACATTTGGAAAACTAAAATCATGACATCTGGTCCCATCATTTCATGGCAGATAAGTGGGGAAACAGTGGAAAGAATGAGAGACTTTGTTTTCTTGGGCTCCAAAATCATTGCAGATGGTGACTGCAGCCATGAAATTAAAAGACGCTTGCTCCTTGGAAGAAAAGCTATGACCAATCTAGACAGCATATTAAAAAGCAGAGACATTACTTTGCTGACAGAAGTCCATGTGGTCAAAGCTATGGTTTTTCCAGTAGTCATGAATGGATGTGAGAGTAGGGCCATAGGAAAGCTAGTGCCGAAGACTTGATACTTTTGAACTGTGGTGTTGGAGAAGACTCTTGGGAGTCCCTTGGACCTCAAGGAGATCCAACCAGTCCATCCTAAAGGAAATCAGTCCTGAATATTCACTGGAAGGACTGATGCTGAAGCTCCAATACTTTGGCCACCTGAAGTGAAGAGCTGACTCATTTGAAAAGACCCTGATGTTGGGAAAGATTGAAGGTGGGAGGAGAGGGGGACGACAGAGGATGAGATGGTTGGATGTTATTATTGACTTGATGGACATGAGTTTGAGCAAGCTCTGGGAGTTGATGATGGACAGGGAGGCCTGGCGTGCTGCAGTCCATAGAGTTGCAAAGAGTCATATATGACTGAGCAGCTGAATTGAACTGACTGATTCACACACTTGTGAATATCTCAGTACTGTGGGCATTAAACAGATTAATACATTTGCAACACTTAGCACATGGGCAATGCCTAAGGAACCTTAGCAAGGATGATGACATGGTGTCTGGGAACTTCGTCTCCTGTGAAAGGGAAGTAACTGCTTCTCTTTCCTGTTCCACAAGACTCTAATGATAGTTAAATAAGACTGTTGAGGTCAGCATCATGTGTAGATTTACTCAGCACATGTTGTTTGGTCCAGGCAGGAGCAGAGTATAGGATAATAAACTGCGGAGGGCCACACAGATCTCATCTTATTATGAAGCTGTAATGAGGAAATGATTGGAGGAGTCTGTGCTTTTATGGTTGTGAAGTTGCTCCACTTTTGTCAGTTAATTTGAAAACTACAGTCATGAAGTTGGGAGTATCAAGTGGGACTGGATTTCTGTTCTCAAAGCCTTTGATTGTTCATGACCACAGTTAACCAGACTCTTTTGTATTCAATACCTGTGGGTATCTCCAGATGCTGACTTATTTTTCAAGGATTTGG
Source organism: Bos mutus (assembly GCF_027580195.1). NCBI lineage: Eukaryota > Metazoa > Chordata > Mammalia > Artiodactyla > Bovidae > Bos > Bos mutus. The sequence goes on along the minus strand of NW_027219831.1, from coordinate 75,572 downwards.
GATGAAGTTTAAATCTTCAAGGTTACTAATCCTAGAGCAGATAGCACACTCGGGTATATCTTGTCTCCCCTCCTGTGTCTATTAACATGACTTCATTCCTTCAAGAAAATAGAAGCCCAAATGAGTACTGCAAAGATCGACCTAGTTTGTACAAAAGGTGGGGCCATAAATTAATTACTCTTTTAGTGGTAGGTATATTAAATTGAACACTTTCCTGTGATTATTTTCAGAAGTGGAATTTGCAATAGATTATTTATGATGGACTTTGTTTCTGGCATGTTTTGTCATGAAGAGAAAACCACATATAGTAGTGTTACTTGTTACCAATTTCAAGCTTGTTCTGCTTGCCTCATGACAGCCCAGTAAGTCTTACAGACGAGGTGTGGAGGCAAGGAATAACAACTTTATTTGGAAAGCTGGCAGACTGCGAAGATGGCAAACTAATGTCTCAAAATAACAATCTTATTGGGGTCTGGATGCCAGGTTCTTTTATAGAACAAAGAGGAAAGCAGGCAAGGAAGTCAAGTCAGAATGCCATTTATCTTGGAAAATTGGAGAGGGATGTGTTCATTTCTTCTTTGCTGCAGCCATTCACAAGTGGCCAAGGTCAGACTTTCTCTCTGTGAGCAGAAAAAAGCCACTTTAGTTTAACATTTAGGCAGAGAAGTAGGATTCCTCAACAAAAGCGATGAGTAGCAAAAGCCAAAGTCAAAGAGATCCAACATGCAGTCAAAACCGGCTCCTCCCTGTTACAGTTCCTCTGATCTGCATCTCCACTGTCTGGGGCCAGTGTCCTGTGCTTTCTCATCCTGAGTCTCCTCAGGGTGCACCACCCTTGCAGGGGTGTCTGCAGAGTCCTGATGGCTGCAGCATCCTTTGTTTACTGATGTGACAGGTGGCATTTTTAGTTCACACCAAATATTTACTAGAAATTAGTTATCATCATCTAACCTTACAGCCTTTAGGATATACTGTTGTTGTGGATTCTGAGAAGGGAAATAAAATCAAGGGTTATAAGTAATCCTTAGTCATTTAGTAATATTTCTGTTTTCCTGCCTACATCCCTCTGGTCTTCTTAGATGCTTATTCACAAATCTATGTTTGTCACACCTGGCACATCTAATGAAAATAATGGCTTACTACCCGAGTATTAAACTCACACTTGGAAATGGCTGGAATCGACAATTTCCCAAAATGTGAGGGGATGTGAACCATCTGGAGGGAAAAAAATTACAGAGAAGTTATGTTTATTTAAAAAGTATCATGGCAAAATTAATCTTGATAACTAAAGCAAAATTAGTGTAACAATCAGGATTGACTTAAATATTTTGCAGGTGTTTATTACTGACTTAGCACTTGGAGTGAGTCTTAGATAAGAGATCTAAAATGAGGGAACATTCTAAAATCCACCAACCCTTTCCAGTACTGCCACAAGATTTCCCCCATTCTTTTGAAAATCAGGGCTCAATTTCAACTCCCCACCCACTGACATTTGGTGATATTTTTGTTTCTATTTAGGTGTCATCCTATTTTCTCTTTATTTTTACCACTTACATCACCTTAAATCATTTTATGTGAATTTGTGATATGTTAAATTTGCTGGTGTTGTTTAGTCACTAAGTCATGTCTGACCCTTTTGTGTCCCCATGGACTGTAGCTCACTAGGCTCCTCTCTCCATGGGATTTTGCAGCCAAGAATACTGGAGTGGGTAGTCATTTTATTCTCCAGATGATCTTCCTAACCTAGGGATTAAACCCATGTCCCCTGCATTGGCAGGCAGATTCTTATCCACTGTACCACCAGGGAAGCCCCTAAATACATATGCTTTAAAAAATATTGTTTTGATTATTTCATGAATAGTTTCTCCTACCTGAAGAAATGAGTAATTTTTTATATCTTGTTCTTGCAGGAAGAATTTTAAATCGTTTTTCGAAAGACATAGGTCAAATGGATGACTTACTGCCCTTGACGTTTCTTGATTTCATCCAGGTAACGTAGCAGTCCTGTCAGAGCTCTCACAGGGAAAAGCAGGTGCCTGTTTCTCAAGGCCTTTTCACAGGGGCTGAGAGTGGGCCTTTCAAACTGGTGATGTGTCCTGTTATCTTCAGTAAGAGGCTGTGTTTGTAAGAGAGAGGTATGGCTGTGATTGGGAGTCTGAGTTAACATGAGTAACACCTGGGCAGGAGTGGCTACACAGTTACGTCAAGGTTGGTCTGAAGCAGCGGCATGCAGGGTAAGTGGTTCTCCCTCTGCCTTCCAGGTATTTGGTGTGGATTCCCTTTACTGTGAGCACATTTCATAACAGAGAGACAATCATCTCTCACAGAAAGATAGCCTTGATAAACTAAATTATGCATCGTACTGGCCTTCCCAGGGGGCTCAGTGGTAAAGAAGTTTCCTGTGAATACAGGAAACACAAGAGACAAGAGTCAGTCCTTGGGTGAAGAAGATCCCCTGGAGAAGGAAATGGCAACCTACTCCAGTATTCTTGCCTGGAAAATTCCATGGACAGAGGAGCCTGGCAGGCTGTAGTCTATGGTGTTTCAGGGACTCAGACATGACTGAGCACCAGCACGATGCATTGTATTACCACAGAGGGCACATATTAACTGCACGGTTTTGTTTGGATAAAGCCATATGTGGTTACTTACAAAGAAAAGATTGGTAAAAATAAGTTGAAAATAATACTTTAGCAAGGACAATGTTGTTGTTTAGTCACTAAGTTGTGTAAAACTCTTTTGTGACCCCAGGGACTACAGCCCTGCAGGCTCCCCTGTCCATGGGATTTCTAAGGCAAGGGTACTCGAGTGAGTTGCCATTGCCTATGGGATCTTCCTGACCCAGGGATCAAACCTGTGTTTCCTTTATTGGCAGGTGAATTCTTTACCACTGAGCCACCTGGGAGGTCCAACAAGGACGACAGAGAGCAGTTATTGAGGGTACAAAGCCTTTAAGCCAGTAATTTGATTCCGGGATCAAAGTTATCTCAGAAAATGTCCTTTGTTTTTGTAGGCTTTTTTCCTTTTCACGGGTTGATTGCTGTGCCTTGAGATGTCTTAAAGAAAGGAGAGAGAGAGAGAGAGACCTATGGAATACCTTCTATCCAGCCTCTCTTTTGTCTGTGAACTTGAGGTTCTAAAGAATGATGTTGTGTCATCTCTGCTCTCATCTCATTTAGTATTGTTGCTCACATGGGCTGTTTTTTTCTGTTATTTAATTCTACTTTTCAGTGATTAAGTTTGCAGGGAATTTTCCTTTTCTTCCCCAGTGTTAATTTTGGAAATTAAATGGATTATGAAGGACTGCACACAGAAATGCAGCAGTGAACTTCTCAGTGCAGACAGCATAGCCTGTGGGCAAGGCTTCCACTGTTACCAATGTGAACAAAGCTGAGAGGCAGAGGCAGAGGACTTGTACTGCAAATTTGTCTGATAGTTTTCTGTTTTGCAAACTTATTTTATAAATGTGTCCTGCTGGGTTTAACTATGTAATTTATTCCCAGAAACAATTTTTTCCTAAAAACAGTGTCACATTTTAACAGTGATGGTGAATTACTTTGAAAAGATTTTGTGAAAGGTTCTGTTTCTTTGCTATGGCAAGGTAGGCCAAGGTTGGGTTTCTGCCATGTACTTAGCTCATGGTTAGTTAGTGGTCATATCAGAATTGTTACATATTTTTGCACGACAGATAGAGACAAGGATAGATGCTACCTGATTTCAGTAGGAAACATTCTCATTAAAGAGGAAAGAAAAGTCTAGTCTTGCTGATTTGCAACCCCAGCTCTGCCACTTGTAGTTCAATTATCTTGAAGTTGAAGGTGGAGGTGTCCCGTAGGTCATTGGAAGTAAGAGTCTGGTGTTTGAGGAGGAGATCTGGGATGAGCATGGAGCCTGTGTACCCTTCACTGAGCTGTAGTAGATGAATCTGTGAGGATAAGATAGCCCAGAGAGAGGGAAGCATTTTTAGGGGCCAAGATAAGAAGACTTGATATCAGAGAGTAAGTAGAGAAAGAAAGGGGAGGAGAGGAGACTCAGTGAATAGCAAAGGAAGAAGAAGGAAGTAGGAGGGTTCAGGATGGGGAACACATGTATACCTGTGGCGGATTCATTTTGATATTTGGCAAAACTAATACAATTATGTTAAGTTTAAAAATAAAATAAAATTAGGAAAAAAAAGATTAAATGAGATAAATTAAAAAAAAAAAAAAAAGGAAGGAAGTAGGTTGGTGAATCAAGAAAGGACAGGTCTGCTCAATGCAAATGAAAAGTGAGTCCATGGAAAGTTGGTTGATTTGGAGTCAGGAGATGTCAGTGACCCGAGAAGCAGGTTTCAGATGTGAGGAGGCCAGAGTGCAAAGGGCTGAGAATCCAGGAGGTGTGAAGGGAGTTGAAGTGAAGACAGGCTACTCCTGGAAGGAGTTTGACTGAAGCAGGAGAGAGACCCATCTGGAATGTAGGGTCTGAGGAGGTGTTGCTGGTTGTTCGGGTGTACAGTTTGTGAGTTGGGTGTGTGTGTGAGGTGGTGGGTGGTATTTCCCTCTCTCCCTACTTCTCTTCAACAAGCAGGGGTTAGAGTTGAGGCCCTGATGTACAGGGGTGAGTCAGGCATGAAGCCCTCTCCTCATGGGTCTCCTCCAGCTCCCCCAGGGAAGGAAGACATCCAGAAACTCACCCCTTGCTCCTTGGGAATCCTAATTGTGGGAGCCCTGTGGAGGAAGTCCTGGAAGGCAAACTGGATGTGAGGGCTGGGGGCAGTTAGGAAGCCTGGTCCAGGAGGTGGGCGGAGCTTCCAGGAGGTGACCTTTGATCCCAGATGAGAAGGAAAGGCTGCTGCTGTGGATGCTGGGGCTGGAGGTGCTGCTGGTTCCTGAATGGGAGCCAGTTTTTCTCTCACCAGCTGAGAAGAGGAAGGGAAGGGGCTGGAAGGAGGCTGTTGAGTTTTGTTTTAAAGGATACAGTTCATGCCAAGAGTTTCCAAACTCATTTTTGATGATTCTGTTTATCCTTGGTGTATTTGATAAACCTTGGAAGATTCTTGATCATTTTAATTTTTATTACTTCTAAAGAGTCCAATTTCGATAAGCATCTCTGAGTATCAGTTCCCTGCTTTGTAAATGGAGAGCATAATCCCTCCTTGTATTGATGTAAGAATGAGATTACATAAAGCCTGTGAAATACTTGAGGTTGGGACTCATGGCAAGTCTTATAAAATGTCTTTTGTAATTGATATTTGAGAACATGGGGTGACCATCTCTTCTTTGCTTGTTGACTAGTTTTAGAGAACTGTGGAACTTCTGTGTTATGAGAAAACTTGTCATGGCCTCTAGCAATAAAGCAATGTCTTATTTTTCAATTTTTTTGTTTGTACAGGCTTTTAAACAAGACCTTTAACATTTTCACAAGCATTATTTTCTTTTCTTTGCTGCTTTTTTGAATATTTCATTTACAATTCATTTAGATGCCATTGCGGCTTGTCATAAACAGCTGCTCACAGCACAGTATCCTTTTGGAGAATGAAAGGTGCTCATGAGACTCCCTTCTATAGGTAGTGGTCCTCTGCCTTAGTCATTCTGACATCCTAACCAGGCTTCTTGCTTCCACCAAGAATGCCAGACTGGAGTGGACACAGTTGAATTTCCTGAGATTCATGAGTTTACAAAATCTAGATTTGTCCTTCAATTGGTATCAATATACCAGTTCATGGTGCATGAAATAGGAAATGTCAAATTGTTCTCTTGGGACTATATTGAATAATCTGGTTTCATATTGTTGATTCAGAGGTGCATCATTTTGTCCCTACAGTTCAGTCACTCAGTCATGTCCAACTCTTTGTGACCCCATGAATCACAGCACGCCAGGCCTCCCTGTCCATCACCAACTCCCAGAGTTTACCCAGACTCACGTCCATCGAGTCAGTGATGCCATTCAGCCATCTCATCCACTGTCGTCCCCTTCTCCTCCTGCCCCCAATCCCTCCCAGCATCAGAGTCTTTTCCAATGAGTCAACTCTTCGCAAGACGTGGCCAAAGTAGTGGAGTTTCAGCTTTAGCATCCTTCCTTCCAAAGAAATCCCAGGGCTGATCTTCAGAATGGACTGGTTGGATCTCCTTGCAGTCCAAGGGACTCTCAAGAGTCTTCTCCAATACTACAGTTCAAAAGCATCAATTCTTCGGGGCTCAGCCTTCTTCACAGTCCAACTCTCACATCCATACATGACCACAGGAAAAACCATAGCCTTGACTAGACGAACCTTTGTTGGCAAAGCAGTATCTCTGCTTTTGAATATGCTATCTAGGTTGGTCATAACTTTCCTTCCAAGGAGTAGGCGTCTTTTAATTTCATGGCTGCAGTCACCATCTGCAGTGATTTTGGAGCCCAAAAAAATAAAGTCTGACACTGTTTCCACTGTTTCCCCATCTATTTCCCATGAAGTGATGGGACCAGATGCCATGATCTTCATTTTCTGAATGTTGAGCTTTAAGCCAGCTTTTTCACTCTCCACTTCTACTTTCATCAAGAGGCTTTTGAGTTCCTCTTCACTTTCTGCCATAAGGGTGGTGTCATCTGCATATCTGAGGTTATTGATATTTCTCCCAGCAATCTTGATTCCAGCTTGTGTTTCTTCCAGTCCAGTGTTTCTCATGATGTGCTCTTCATAGAAGTTAAATAAGCAGGGTGACAATATACAGCCTTGATGTACTCCTTTTCCTACTTGGAACCAGCCTGTTGTTCCATGTCCAGTTCTAACTGTTACTTCCTGACCTGAATACAAATTTCTTAAGAGGCAGATCAGGTGGTCTGGTATTCCCATCTCTTTCAGAATTTCAATCAACTGTGGATCACAGTTTATTGTGATCCACACAGTCAAAGGCTTTGTCATAGTCAATGAAGGAGAAATAGATGTTTTTCTGGAACTCTCTTGCTTTTTCCATGACTCAGCAGATGTTGGCAATTTGATCTCTAGTTCCTCTGCGTTTTCTAAAATCAGCTTGAACATCAGGAAGTTCATGGTTCACATATTGCTGAAGCCTGGCTTGGAGAATTTTGAGCATTACTTTACTAGCATGTGAGATGAGTGCAGTTGTGTGGTAGTTTGAGCATTCTTTGGCATTGTTACTTACTGCCTTCCAAAGATTGATAAACTTAGGGACATGGCAGTAAGTAACATTTTTTGATATGTTTCTATCCTTTTTTAATTTTTTTAAAGAAATGTTTCTTTTCTTATTCCATATCTTCTTTATCTTTCAAGTTATCCTTTGTCTTAGTGAAGACTTACTATTTTGACACTCCTAAGTATTTATGGGAGACTAAGGGACAAAATAGCCTTCTTCAGCGATCAATGCAAAGAAATAGAGGAAAACAACAGAATGGAAAAGACTAGAGATCTCTTCAAGAAAATTAGAAATACCAAGGGAACATTTCTTGCAAAGATGGGCTCGATAAAGGACAGAAATAGTATGGACCTGACAGAAGCAGAAGATATTAAGAAGAGATGGCAAGAATACACAGAAGAACTGTACAAAAAAGATCTTCACGACCCAGATAATCATGATGGTGTGATCATTGACCTAGAGCCAGACATCCTGGAATGTGAAGTCAAGTGGGCCTTAGAAAACATCACTACTAACAAAGCTAGGTGATGGAATTCCAGTTGAGCTATTCCAAATCCTGAAAGATGATGTTGTAAAAGTGCTGTGCTCAATATGCCAGCAAATTTGGAAAACTCAGCAGTGGCCACAGGACTGGAAAGGTTAGTTTTCATTCCAATCCCAAAGAAAGGCAATGCCAAAGAATGCTCAAACTACCACACAATTGCACTCATTTGCCTTTGTAGTAGGCATGAAGTTTATTGGTCATATTATTTTAAAAGTACATCTTCAAACGAAATAGACCTCTGATTTGATTTTCATTGTGACCAAAGAAAAGCCACAGTCACTTTGGTACCTGTGACATCATCACTACATCTAGGAAAAGTAGCACCTTCTCTGATATGTCTCTAGATAATAGTAAGCTGTTCTAGTAAGTTAGAATGAGTGGTCTATTAGGACTCAACTTCATGAGATTCTTAATATTTTGGGGGCTCATAAATCTGTGAACACCTACTCCCCTGACTGCTGGCATGTAGAGCACACTGGAGGGTGGTGATGGTGGAGTTAGAGTTTCTAGCTTAAACTGGTTAGTACTTTATGTATATTACATAAAGTGTAATGTACATCATTTAATTCTTAACACCATTCTTTTATTTTTTGATATATCCCAGTTTTTACTAAGATTGAGAGTAGGTGTAGAGTCTTACTCTCCCTGTTAATAATATTCAGGAAATTTAGCCCTAAACCCTGCCTCAGCACAATACTGGGCTAGTGGAATTTCCCCTCCATGTATAGGCTGTCAGTCTCTGCAAACTAAAGAATTTATCTGAATTGTTAAAAATCACCATTTTCTCTCAGTGAAAGATTTCATCTAAGAATTTTTTTTTTTTTCATGTGGATTCATAGACTTTGGTTAGAATTTCCAAAATGGTGTGCTCCAAATGAGAAATATATAAAATAATGATTCTCCTTATTTGGGGGGCATCAAAACTTGTCACTTGCTTCTGGGTCAATATGCTTCTTTCTATATACTCATCATTGTCTCTATGCCTGTGAGACAGAGGTACAGAAGCGCGGGCAATGGTGATGTGGTCCATCAGATGGGCCTGAAGTCCAACCAGATCAGGAAATTATGTGTGTAGCTTGAATTGGGCTTTTTGGAATTCCTGTGAATGCAGGAGAAAGAACAACAAAAGAGTCCAAAATACAGTACTTGGGTGCAATCTCAAAAAATGACAGAATGATCTCTGTTCATTTCCAAGGCAAACCATTCAATATCACAATAATCGAAGTCTATGCCCCAACCAGTAACAGTGAAGAAGCTGAAGTTGAATGGTTCTATGAAGACCTACAAGACCTTTTAGAACTAACACCCAAAAAAGATGTCCTTTTCATTATAGGTGACTGGAATCAAAAAGTAGGAAGTCAAGAAACATCTGGAGTAACAGGCAAATTTGGCCTTGGAATACGGAATGAAGTAGGGCAAAGACTAATAGAGTTTTGCCAAGAAAATGCACTGGTCATAACAAACACCCTCTTCCAACAACACAAAAGAAGACTCTCTACACATGGACATCACCAGAGGGTCAACACTGAAATCAGACTGATTATATTATTTGCAGCCAGAGATGGAGAAGCTCTATACAGTCAGCAAAAACAAGACCAGGAGCTGACTGTGGCTCAGACCATGAACTCCTTATTGCCAAATTCAGACTTAAATTGAAGAAAGTAGGGAAAACCACTAGACCATTCAGGTATGACCTAAATCAAATCCCTTATGATTATACAATGGAAGTGAGAAATAGATTTAAGGGCCTAGATCTGATAGATAGAGTGCCTGATGAACTATGGAATGAGGTTTGTGACACTGTACAGGAGACAGGGATCAAGACCATCCCCAAGGAAAAGAAATGCAAAAAAGCAAAATGGCTGTCTGGGGAGGCTTTACAAATAGCTGTGAAAAGAAGAGAAGCAAAAAGCAAAGGAGAAAAGGAAAGATATAAACATCTGAATGCAGAGCTCCAAAGAACAGCAAGAAGAGATAAGAAAGCCTTCTTCAGCAATCAGGAAGTGCAAAGAAATAGAGGAAAACAACAGAATGGAAAAGACTAGAGATCTCTTCAAGAAAATCAGAGGTACCAAAGGAACATTTCATGCAAAGATGGGCTCGATAAAGGACAGAAATGGTATGGACCTAACAGAAGCAGAAGATATTAAGAAGAAATGGCAAGAAAACACAGACGAACTGTACAAAAAAGATCTTCATGACGCAGATAATCACAGGGTGATCACTGACCTAGAGCCAGACATCCTGGAATGTGAAATCATGTGGGCCTTAGAAAGCATCACTACGAACAAAGCTAGTGGAGGTGATAGAATTCCAGTTGAGCTATTCCAAATCCTGAAAGATGATGCTGTGAAAGTGCTGCACTCAATATGACATCAAATTTGAAAAACTCAGCAGTGGCCACAGGACTGGAAAAGGTCCGTTTTCATTCCAATCCCAAAGAAAGGCAATGCCAAAGAATGCTCAAACTACTGCACAATTGCACTCATCTCACACGCTAGTAAAGTAATGCTCAAAATTCTCCAAGCCAGGCTTCAGCAATACGTGAACTGTGAACTTCCTGATGTTCAAGCTGATTTTAGAAAAGGCAGAGGAACCAGAGATCACATTGCCAACATCCACTGGATCATGGAAAAAGCAAGAGAATTCCAGAAAAACATCTATTTCTTCTTTATTGACTATGACAAAGCCTTTGACTGTGTGGATCACAATAAACTGTGGAAAATTCTGAAAGAGATGGGAATACCAGACCACCTGATCTGCCTCTTGAGAAATTTGTATGCAGGTCAGGAAGCAACAGTTAGAACTGGATATGGAATAACAGCGTGGTTCCAAATAGGAAAAGGAGTACGTCAAGGCTGTATATTGTCACCCTGTTTATTTACCTTATATGCAGAGTACATCATGAGAAACAGTGGAATGGAAGAAACGCAAGCTGGAATCAAGATTGTCGGGGGAAATATTAATAACCTCAGATATGCAGATGACACCACCCTTATGGCAGAAAGTGAAGAGGAACTCAAAAGCCTCTTGATGAAAGTGAAAGTGGAGAGTGAAAAAGTTGGCTTAAAGCTCAACATTCAGAAAATGAAGATCATGGCATCTGGTCCCATCACTTCATGGGAAATAGATGGGGAAACAGTGGAAACAGTGTCAGACTTTATTTTTCTGGGCTCCAAAATCACTACAGAGGGTGATTGCAGCCATGAAATTAAAAGACGCCTACTCCTTGGAAGGAAAGTTATGACCAACCTAGATAGCATATTCAAAAGCAGACATTACTTTGCCAACAAAGGTCCATCTAGTCAAGGCTATGGTTTGTCCTGTGGTCATGTATGGATGTGAGAGTTGGACTGTGAAGAAGGCTGAGCACCGAAGAATTGATGCTTTTGAACTGTGGTGTTGGAGAAGACTCTTGAGAGTCCCTTGGACTGCAAGGAGATCCAACCAGTCCATTCTGAAGGAGAACAGCCCTGGGATTTCTTTGGAAGGAATGATGCTAAAGCTGAAACTCCAGTACTTTGGCCACCTCATGTGAAGAGTTGACTCATTGGAAAAGACTCTGATGCTGGGAGGGATTGGGGGCAAGAGGAGAAGGGGACGACAGTGGATGAGATGGCTGGATGGCATCACTGACTCAATGGAGGTGAGTCTGGTTGAACTCCGGGAGATGGTGATGGACAGGGAGGCCTGGCGTGCTTGCGATTCATGGGGTAGCAAAAAGTCAGACATGACTGAGCGACTGATCTGATCTGATCTGATCAAAGAAGCGATGTGTATTGCACACCAGAATCATTTGTTTCCTTCTTCAAATGACTTTTTGCATAGATACTATTTTCATCTTCTGCCAACTTCTACAAAGGGTTTGCAATCAGATCAGATCAGTCATATGAATATATATATATTCAGTCCGCAATTTGGAGAAGGCAATGGCAACCCACTCCAGTACTCTTGCCTGGAAAATCCTATGGACGGAGGAGCCTGGTAGGCTGCAGTCCATGGGGTCATGAAGAGTCGGGCATGACTGAACGACTTCACTTTCACTTTTCACTTTCATGCATTGAAGAAGGAAATGGCAACCCACTCCAGTGTTCTTGCCTGGAGAATCCCAGGGACAGGGGAGCCTGGTGGGCTGCTGTCTATGGGGTCTCACAGAGTTAGACATGACTGACGCAACTTAGCAGCAGCAGCAGCAGCACAGTATTATCTATAAGTAGATGTTAGAAACATCCTCTTTGAATTGCTTCAGAATTTGGGGCATGGACTCTGAAGGATGTAACCTAACCTTGGCGCTTCTGAGAGCATTAGTAATGGGTCTTCAATGCATACCTAAGGCAAATGCATTGGCTTAGCTTCTGTAGAGCCCTTCATTTTGATTTTCCTCTGCTTCCCAGGTTATATGACAGGCTGGGTTAGTCTTAAAAGGCCCTCACTTGGGGAGAGCCAGATTATTGGAACTGATGAATTTTACCCATCAAATGATGAGAGTCTGCTAAAAAAAGCTGTAATTTGGATTTTTTATTGACATTTTAGTAGATTTTTTTGAAAACCAACAATGGCAAGCCAGGTGACTTAAGATCAGACATAGAAGGAGTTGGAAGGACCCCTCCCCATGCATGAAAGTTGTAACAGGTGGAATGCATATTTAATGCAGTGACTGTAAGCAGTTGTTCATCTGTAGGTCTAATCGGAGAGCAGTCAGTTAGGCCTATCTTTCTCCACTTATGACTGTAATGTATTCCTTCAGAATCCCATCCTCTTCGAGTTTTATTTTGATACCATCACAGATATGGGAGAAACAGGAAAAGCACATGGGTCTCCATCCAGATAATACAGTTTGGTTCCCCAGGGCTCCTGGACACAGAGTCACAGCTCTGGTCATTTCCTCCCACTTCCAGGCTCCTCCTGCCTGCGGCTGTGGCTCTGGGATTCCCTGAGTACAAACCACTCCTGTCTTTCTCCTTGACCTGCAGTCCTTCCTGGGAAAATGTAGGACAGACACTTGCCGTCCCATCTTTATGTCGTATCTGTAAATAAAAGTGAAGTTCTTACTTTTCTCATTCACAAGATGGTTGTGAAGATCCTCTGAAAAAACTGATCAGGAAGAGCAGTGAAATGATAACCCAAGTCTCTGTGATACAGACATTACCCTCCTAACCCATCCCTCAAAGATGCACCTGGGCCAGCAGCCTGGGTGACAAGGTGGGGAGGCCCTGGGGTAGTGAGCATGAGATGCAGGTTCTGGTGCTGAGAGGACCCAGAACAACCAGTCTTAACTCAGACAGGCATCTTAACTTCTCATCTCAGCTCCTTTTTGGTCAAAATTTCCATCAATTCTAGCTACTGCCCGGAAGTTATTCTTGCCACTGTTTCTACTCATTAAACCAGCCTGTAAAATTCAGACGTAAGTTTCTTCTTAGAATTGCCTAAAAATGTTCCTGGATTCGTCCCTTCGTTTTCCCAACACTATGTGCCTTGTGCAGGTCACTATGGATTTATATCCACCTGAGATCACAAACTTTGGCAGCCTTGGCCCAGACTGAATCTGCACATCCCCACCACCCCACCCCACTGTCGTAGCAAGCAGATAACTGTTCATTGCATTCTTAAAAAGTAGGGGTATCATAATTTTCTTGATAAAGATGGATGCTTAAATCAGCATCAGCCAATTATTTTGTTTTCTATTCTACCTTCTGTCTTTTTTTGACTGAGATTATTTCCCAAGATAAAATCATCTCATGGGATAATGTGATGATTAAGAGAACGTTCATGGAACTCAGCACAGTGTCTTACATACAGTAGACAACTTGTAAATGGGATCTGATGTTGTTATAATCATTAGCTTTTGGAACAGACATTTTAAATACTTACTATAATGATAGAAAGATGGCTGTATACTGGGGGAAAGCTTAAATATGTCATAAAGGCTTATGACATGGGCTTCCCGGCTTTATGACTCAGGCTTTGCAATCTCCATCAAGTTGATTTCCTCTCCCTGAGCCTCACTCTCTCCATCTGTAAAATGAGACAATACTGTTACTAGATAGAGCTATTATGAGGATTAATGAGTTAGTACACGTGAAAGTTTGAAGGTATAGCTCTGTACACAGTCAACATTTAGTATATATTAACTATGGATAGAAAATTCTAGAAAGAGGAATTCCTACTTCCAAAGGTCGGCATTTAAATTTTGTCCTACTTTTCTGGACACTGAATTTGTAATTAACCACTTCTTTATGCCTCCATGCATTGCTGAGGCTTCTGCATTCCTCACCTGTGATTGATACCTGCTCACTCATCTCTCTAGTACCACCTGCTGACTCCTGACAGTTTGGGATTCAGCTCCTACTCTCTGAGCCTCAAATATTCTCCTCTGTTAAAACTAGAAATGCCTGCCTCATAAGGCTACTAAGTGTATCACAAGAGCTGATACCTAGAAAGTTCTTATTATCGTGTTTGACTCATGCACTAAATATCATGCCAGTGAGTGAAGTTGCTCAGTCATGTCCGACTCTTTGCGATCCCATGGACTATAGCCTACCAGGTTCCTCCATCCATGGGATTTTCCAGGTAAGAGTACTGGAGTGGGTTGCCATTCCTTCTCCAGGGGATCTTCCTGACCCAGGGATTGAACTCAGGTCTCCAGCATTGCAGGCAGACGCTTTACTGTCTGAGCTACCAGGGAAGCCCTAAATATCATGAGGACCACCTATAATTTTATTTCTTTGGGAGGGAAAGCATTCCCTGCTGTCCCAACAAGTCTTTTTGAGGAAAGGAGTTTAATCCCAACAGAACAAACCCATTACAATTTATCTTTGAAAGGACCCTTCATAAGGAGGCCTCTATATCTATTTTTACTATTTCAGACATTTCTACTTGTGGTTGGTGTGGTGGGTGTGATGGTAGCTGTGATTCCTTGGACTGCTATACCTGTGATTCCCCTTGGCATCATTTTCTTTGTCCTCCGTTGGTATTTCTTAAGGACGTCACGAGAGGTGAAACGCCTGGAATGTACGAGTGAGTACCGGGGCTCTCAGGTTGGGATGGCAGTGCAGGCTGGCTTCCATTTATGCAATAATCAACCAGACCCCTGAAATTCTGCAGACTCTGTCTTCTGGAATTTCTCACAAGTCAACATTAGGTGATTGAATGTTATGGCCACTGTGAGTCAGTGTGGTTCTTAAGGCAAATAGAGCTGGTGCAGGTCAGCTGCAGCTTTGCATTTTAGCACAAGGGGGATGGATGTGAGCACCATAAGGAGAGGGACCATTTCTGTCTTGTTCATGACATATTTCCTAACACAGAGTATCCACTCTGTAAATACTTTTCTTAAAAATATTTTTTTCATGTTGCAACTAATGTAGAAGGAAAATAGACAATTTTTCTCCTCCTGAAGTTAACAGAAATGACAAGGAAAGGAAGAGATTAGAAAAGGAAGGAAGACCTTAGGAAATTTATGTCAGGAGTGTGATATATTTGAAAAATACTTTTTTTTCCCACATGTTAAAGTAAGCTGCAGTTGTTAAGTGTATTGAAAAGACATATGTTAGTGACTCAGTTGTGTCTGATTCTTTGCTACCCCATGGACTGTAGTCGACCAGGCTCCTCTGTCCATGGAATTCTCCAGGCAAGAATACTGGAGTGGGTAGCCATTCCCTTCTCCAGAGGATCTTCCTAACCCAGGGATTGAAGCCAGTTCTCCTCCACTGCAGTTGGATTATTTACTGTCTTATTCACCAGGGATGCCCTATTGAAAAGATAATCCTGTTTGCAGGTTTGCTCTTTATCATTACTAGTATTTGGGGTGATATCAAACTGTTTGTGTCCCCCCCTTTCTTAAAGCCATTCATATAAATGATGCTGAAAAGAATCCGAGGACACAAGAGTGCAATCTGTTTAGTATGCATTTAGTTTATTACCCCATTCAACTTCCTAGTTTTAGAATAATGGGGAATAGGGATTTCCCTGGTGGTCCTGTGGTTAAGACTCTGTGCTTCTGCTGTGGGGGGCACAGCTTCAATCCCTGGTCAGGGAACTAAGAACCTGAAAGTTGCAGCCAAAAAAAAAAAAGAATAATAGGGATCACATTTTATGACTAATCATTCTATTGTGCAGGTAATCACAGAGGATGAAATAATTGAATTTATCTCATTATTAATGCATATATTTCATCAATGTTAAAACTAATAAGGAAAGTAGAATTACTATAAATTTTTTAAAGTTATAAAACTATAGCCAAAAAGTAAGAAGGGAATATGTCTGTATCAGAGACGTGCGAATTTCAGTAGTAGTAGTTTAGTTGCTAAGTTGTCTCTGACTCTCTCGACCCCACACACTGCAAGCCTACCAGGCTCCTCCATCCATGAGATTCTCCAGGCAAGAATACTAGAGTGGGTTGCCATTTCCCTCTCCCAACCATAAATAATTATTGCAAATGAATACCAACTTAACCTTCTAGAAATCAAGCCAAGAAGAGAAGAATATTCAACTCCTATATATATAGGGGCTTTGTATATACCAAGTGGAAAAAAAAAAAAAAGTTCATCCAGTCAAAGGAATTTTTTTACTGTGGAATTTGCATGTTTTGTTTTTATAATAACACTTAAGATGCTTCCTTGGTTACTCAGATGGTAAAGAATCTTCCTGTAATACAGGAGACCCTGGTTCAATACCTGGGTCAGGAAGTTACCCTGGAGAAGGAAATGGCAACTCACTCCAGTATTCTTGCCTGGAGAATTTCATGGAGAGAGGATCCTGGTGGGCTACAGTCCGTGGAGTCACAAAGAGTTGGACATGACTAAGCGACTAACACTTTCATTTTTTAAAGAGATATTTATTCTAATTAATTGCAAAAAGGATAGTGATCATCCTTTTCATAAAAGGTATAGAAAAAATTTTCGGTCATCAAGAGAACCAGCTCAAGATTTGTTAAGGTCCAGTTTTGTGAGGTTTTTGGATGGATGGGGAGCAGTAGAGTCCAGGTGTGTTTGATGTTCTACTGATGTGACTTGGTTGATGGTAGAACCCAGAAGGCAGAAGAGGAAGTAATGAGCTTCATCCAATCTTCTGTGTAGACAAGGCTTTAGATGTTTTATGGTTTGAGGCTGCCCATGAAATGGGGTCATTCAAGAATCTTGCTGAAAAGCATCTCTCTGGTATATTCAATGAGGGGTTGTTCCAGAAGGAACACTTGACGGGGATTTTTGCCTGAGGAAGGGCCACTTCCCATCCATATGGAAGTGGAAAGAAGGGCTCCTCCTGAGGCTTTTTTCAAAAAGCAGTACAGGATTTTCTCAGTATTTGAGCTGGAGAGTCTGAGAACTTTGGCACCATCTCTGTGGGATATTTGGATTTTCCTGCATCCTAGTAGGCTGCAATAAGTTAGACCCTAAATTAAATCCATATACCCCCTTCTCCACACCCCTGATAACCACATGTGGTGTCCAGCTGATTAGAACTGTCTATGTTCTCTCTGGATGGTAGGTCTGTGCCTTAAATGATGACACCACTGTTTTCTCTAAATAGTAACTGATCATATGTTTTAGGGTTTCCCAGGTAGCTCAGTGATAAAGGAATCTGCCTGCCAATGCAGGAGACACAGGAGAAATGGGTTCAGTCCCTAGGTTGGGAAGGTTTCCTGGAAGAGGAAATGGCAACCCAGTCCAGTATTCTTGCCTGGGTAATCCCATGAACACAGGAGCCTGATGGGCTACAGTCCACTGGGTCAGAAAGAGTCAGACACAATTGAGCGACTGAGTGAGTGAGAGTATATCTTAAGGCCCCTGCTGGAGTCACCAGCCAAAAAAAGGACACCTGACTGCTACGACCAGAAGGCATAAGCCTCATTCATCCCTGTGCTCTGAAGGACCACTGAATCCTGAGGTTTAGTTTCATATCCTACTGCCTAACTGCCTCTGGATGCTTCAGTTCAGTTCAGTTCAGTCACACAGTCCTATCTGACTCCTTGCGACCCCATGGATTGCAGCACGCCAGGCTTCCCTGTCCATTACCAACTCCCGGAGTTTACTCAAATTTATGTCCGTTGAGTCAGTGATGCCATCCAACCATCTCATCCTCTGTCGTCCCCTTCTCCTGCCTTTAATCTTTCCCAGAATCAGGGTCTTTTCAAATGAGTCAGCTCTTCACATCAGGTGGCCAAAGTACTGGAGTGTCAGCTTCAACATCAGTCCTTCCAATGAATATTTAGGACTGATTCCCTTTAGGATGGACTGGTTGCATCTCCTTACAGTCCAAGGGACTCTCAAGAGTCCTTTTCAACACCACAGTTCAAAAGCATCAATTCTTCTGGAATCTTAGGTTGACATTTTCATCTTCATGGCATATTGGTAGCTAATTATAATAGGGTTTTGAGGGGCAAATTTTTGCAAAAGTGAGCATAACAATGGTCAGTCATGGATGGACAAGTACATAAAACCAAGGTAGCATTTGATTGCATTTCTCTAACCAGCTTTTTGATTTGGCAGTGCCTGAATGATGAAGCCCTATCCAAATTCTGTCTGAAAAAGTGCTGGAATCAATGAGCAATGTCTGCTACAAACATTGCTAGGGGAGGGTTAGCACATGTGTCAGATGTATTAGGACCATGAATCATCATCAAGTCTGCTCTTTTAAGGAGTTCTCGTACTAAATTCCCAGGAACTGTGTTCAACCTTAGGTGCTTAATAAGATGTGCAGTAGTGGTGAAGGCTGTTGGATGTTAGCTGAGTAAGATTTGAGGATTTTCTGAACATAAATAACAAAATCTGGAGAAAAATCTTCATTATCACATATGGGCATCCTTCACCCTGATTATTCTCCCTCTGAGACACTGCTGTTATGATTAAAAGCATAGCCTTGGGAATCAGAAAGTTGGGTCTCACACCCAGATCTATCACTTAGGTGGGTTCATATAGTTAATCTTCGCCACTGATTGCTCTTACTCCCTCAGTCTCTGGGGTTCTCATGAGGATTTCTTGAATCAATGCTTGTAAAGTACTTGCTGGCCATGACCAAAGGCACTGGAACCTTGAACATGGGGGAATCATGATCTTACTCACAACTAGCAGGTCTCACATAGCTTGAAATATAACCTGCAGCAGTGCTGTCAGCCCAAGGTCCTCCTGCCCAGGAAGATCTGTAGTCCTGGCGGGGTGTGTCCCCAAGTGTCCTCAGGGTTGTGGGAAACACAGGCATCAGTCCTGTGAACTGTGGGGTTACGTGTGTCTATGACTGAGGACTGGTACCATGACTGTGACATAGTCTGCTTCAGGACAGTGAGCTCAGTGCTTATGGGAAAAATGATATTTTGGGCAACATACACCGGAACCTTACATCCCCTATCCCCTATTCTAGCTAATTTTCTTTTCAGTTCCGCCATTTCACTCATCCTGGCATCCCGCTCAGCCCTAAATGGGGTTTGAGAGAAGCAGGATGGCTTTTCATGGGTCCAGATTACCCCAGCCCTCTTGGGCATGAGGTGAGGTTGGTGATGGGATGTTTGGTTCCCTGGTGTTCAAGGCTGAGATGACACCTGGTTTCTAGTCAACTCTGCCCTCCATCCCTGCTGGAGAGAATCAGCTGCACTTTGATCTCCTAATGATGGAAGCAGGTGAGGGAGGCCAAGCTGAAGAGTTCACTCCAGGACTCTCCCTAGGGGAACAGCCACATCTGCTTCCTGCTCAGAAGCCTTGTCTTTGATGAATAGTGTTGATGTTACCTCATTTGCTCAGGAAGTGAGAGCCTGGTTCTAGTGAGTTTTCTGTGCTCTCTGGAGCTGGACTCTCGGCATCCTCCTGACAGGGTGATGGGCCCCGGAATTCACCTGTATCATCCTTGTGAGCACCCAGTGTCCAGACTGATGAGTTCTGGGGGTGGTTCGGACACCTGCTGGGCTGAAGAAAAGGTCTGAACAGAGTCCCTCGCCTTTTGTTATGTGGAGCATGAGCTCAATCTGAGTTTATGTTGCTCTTATAAGTGCAAATTTATAGGAAGCTAAGAAGTTAGTCAGTAGAGTGAAGAGAGAGCAGTGTGGAAGCTGGAATGAGAACATAGGCACACAACTGGGTGATCAAGCACCATGAATCACTTTCAGCTCTTTGCCTAAACAGCGTACAAAGGGGAAGTGTTAGATGATGTCGCAGTTCAGAGATCCAGCAGGGCAGTTATAAAAACATCCATCAGGCTCCCAGAGTGGAAGTCAAGACTGTTCAAAGAATCCTTGGTTGTATGAGTCCTGTGGGCAAGGGCATTGCAGAACCAGGTGTTCTGTGACCCACGCAGAGACTCCTGGTGCAGGTGCAGGGAGAGTCCCCGAATGCGGGAGATGGCAGACTGTCTGCTCTCCTTTCTCATCTCGCCCCTGTCCTATATCTGGCTCTGGTCCAGTGTGGGGGATGTACTGACTCTATCCAAACCTTTAGGTTACTCATCTAAGGTGGAGACAGCACACAGATAGCTCATCAAAATTCAGGGTGGTGAGGATGCTAATGAGAATTAAATTTTTAGAATGCTACTAATTCAAAAATTAGTGAACAATAATTACCCATGGAAAAGAATGAAATATTGCCATTTGCAGCAACATGGATGGATTTAGAGAATATTATTCTTAGTAAAGTAAGTCAGAGAAAGAAAAATATTTTATCACTTATACATGGAATCTAAAAGTAATACAAATGAATCTGTATAAAAATATAAATAGAGACATAGAAAACAAACAAATTTACAGTTACCAGAGGGGACTGGGAGGGAGGGAGGAACAAATTAGAAGTATGGGGTTAACAGACACACCACTATTGATATGTCAAATAAATAAGCAACAAGGATTTACTGTAAAGCACAGGAAATTTTATTCAGTATCTTGTAATAACCTGTAATGGAACATAATCTGGAAAAAATAACTAATGACTATAAAAAAATAACTGAACGACTATACTATATACCTGAAACTAACACATTATTGTAAATCACTATACTTCAATATATTTTTAAAAAAATTGTGAGCAGTTTTTATCTGGAGAGATGCCAGAAGATTTTGGAGGGAGGCGTGTTTGAGAGGATCTTGATGAATGAGCTAGTTAAGATATTCTTTGTCTAAATCTAGCTGTGATTTGAATTTGGTCAAAGGTAGTTTCAAAGAGAATCTTTCATTGCCAGGTTGTTAAAGTAAAGCTTGGTGTGAACAGGAGTTTAGGGTCACATGGAGGATTCCCTGTGGCAAGACATGTGACCACAGAGCCTAGGAGACAGTGAGTTTCCTCACATCCAGCCTCCCTGACTTTCTCTGTCATGTATCCGTCTCTGCTTCCCCAGCTCAGAGCCTGGTGTTTTCCCACTTAGCATCTTCTCTCCGGGGACTCTGGACCATCCGGGTGTGCAAAGCTGAACAGGGTTTTCAGAAGCTGTTTGATACATACCAGGATTTCCACTCAGGTCTGTAAATTTCTGGAAATGATTTCAAGATGGGATGTGCTGCCTTCTGAGGCCTGACCTCCCTCTCGGGTGGTCTTGCTGGCCAGCATCTCTCTCTATGCCGCCCCTCCTCCCCCTCTGCACACCTGCCTCCCCTACCCCTTCCTCTCTGCATCCCCTCTGTGCTCCCCCTTCCCCCCTCACAGCCCTGCTTTTCTCCCCTGACTGGCTTGCATGGTCCTTCCATCACATTACTGTGTGGATTTCTGTCTCTTTAGGTCAGAAGTCAGCAAACTTTTCTTTTTTGCAAAGATCCAGATAGGAAATATTGTAGGCTTTGTGTGCTGTCTTTGTTTCAACTACTCACCTTTGCTGTTGTAGCAGAAAGACAGGCAAAGATAATACATCAGCCAATGGCTGCGTTCCAATAAAACTTTCTTTTTAGAACCAGGTGGTCCCTCTTCTTGGCCCCCAGACGGTGGTTTGCCAACTATTTTCAGAGCATGGAGAGTAGCAGACATGATTGACAAAAATAATTTCCTGATTGGCAGCCCACTTGATTATACTTTGTATCGGTGAATTTGTTTTTCCTAGGTAGAAAATTCAGAATTTCCTCTAAGTCTATGAAATCCTGGTCAAACTTTACAATAATATTGTATTTTGAAGATAAAATGGCATTTTGAAAGTCACATGCAGATCCTGTTAGCTGATGGTCATGTAAACCCTGGCCCTTAAGAATAAACACTGCAGTGCCCTGTAGTGAGGGCAGAAGGTGCTGGAAACAGTGTGAGCTGTGCTCTCAGCTGTCAGAGAGCTGGGAGCAGTCCACCTGTGAGAAGATGATCTTCACGCTGAGGCCCAGCACTGCAGGGAGCACACCAATGAGATGATTTACTGCCTTCTCTCTTATGATCCTATTTCTGTTGATAACCTGTGTGTCAAGTTCTCAATCCTGGCTTCCTGGACTGATTCTCTGTGTCCCATATGTTGTCTTGTGTTGGAACCTAGTTTTCTGGAATCTCCAGGATTCTTGGGTGTGTAACATTGCTTTTCGGCCTCGTGTAAAATCTTCTGTAGCTCAGCTGAGAAAATGCTCTCCCTCATGAGAAGCAGCTAACATGGTTTTTCTGTTTATGAATTACACTTATTATGATTCACAAATGCAGAGGCTTGGTTCCTGCTTTTGACGACGTCCCGATGGCTCTCTGTGTATCTGGATGTCACCTGTGCCATCTTTGTCACTGTTGTTGCCTTTGGGGCCCTGACTCTGGTAGAAAGTAAGTACAGATGTGGATATTTGTGGTGTGTTTACAGTTTATAGCTTGTTTGTAGTTTTTAAACTCTTGCCATCTTGTCTAATATGTACTCTTTTGTTCTAGTGAATTGTATTAAAGTGTTTGCTGCATGTGACTCCTCAGTGTGTCCATGTGAAGTCATTTGTGTCTTGATCAGAACTTTTATCTCTTTTCCATTTATTTATTTATTTACAGTAGGTCGTTGTTGAGACCTTGTTTTTAAGAAAATTTGATTGATTTACAATGTGTTAACTTCAGGTGTATAGCCAAGTGAATCTATTATGCATAGCTCCACTTTTTTAAAGATTCTTGTTCTGTACACCATGAACATTGGGGTGCATGTATCATTTTTTTAGTAATTTGCATTTTAATAGATACTTCACATACATTGTGCTTTAGAAAAGAATGTCTGTCTTTGGCTTTCGGAATCTTTAGGAGCAAAGACCAGGTATGAACGTGCCTGCTCCAACACAGCTGTGGTGCCTTGGGCCCCTGCTTTGACTTATTCAGTCCATTCTTTTCTTTTTATGTTTTATTGGGATATGGTTGATTTACACTGTTGTCTTGGTTTCAGATGCACAGCAAATGAATCTGCTGGACATAAAGCCACTCTTTTTTATATTTTCCCCATATATGTCATTAAAGAATTCCCTGTACTTTACAGTAGTTCCTTATTCAGTTCAGTTCAGTTTAGTTGCTCAGTCGTGTCCGACTCTTCGTGACCCCGTGAATTGCAGTACGCCAGGCCTCCCTGTCCATCACCAACTCCCGGAGTTCACACAGACCCAGGTCCATCGAGTCAGTGATGCCATCCAGCCATCTCATCCTCTGTCGTCCCCTTCTCCTCCTGCACACAATCCCTCCCAGCATCAGAGTCTTTTCCAATGAGTCAACTCTTTGCATGAGGTGGCCAAAGTACTGGAGTTTCAGCTTCAGCATCATTCCCGCCAAAGAAATCCCAGGGCTGATCTCCTTCAGAATGGATTGGTTGGATCTCCTTGCAGTCCAAGGGACTCTCAAGAGTCTTCTCCAACACCACAGTTCAAAAGCCTCAATTCTTGGCACTCAGCTTTCTTCACAGTCCAACTCTCACATCCATACATGACCACAGGAAAAACCATAGCCTTGACTAGATGGACCTTTGTTGGCAAAGTAATGTCTCTGCTTTTGAATATGCTATCTAGGTTGGTCATAACTTTCCTTCCAAGGAGTAAGCTTCTTTTAATTTCATGGCTGCAATCACCCTCTGCAGTGATTTTGGAGCCCAGAAAAATAAAGTGTGACACTGTTTCCACTGTTTCCCCATCTATTTCCCATGAAGTGATGGGACCAGATGCCATGATCTTCGTTTTCTGAGTGTTGAGCTTTAAGCCAGCTTTTTCACTCTCCACTTTCACTTTCATCAAGAGGCTTTTGAGTTCCTCTTCACTTTCTTCCATAAGGGTGGTGTCATCTGCATATCTGAGGTTATTGATATTTCTCCCGGCAAGCTTGAATCCAGCTTGTGTTTCTTCCAGTCCAGCGTTTCTCATGATGTACTCTGCATATAAGTTAAATAAGCAGGGTGATAATATACAGCCTTGACGTACTCCTTTCCCTATTTGGAACCAGTCTATTGTTCCATGTCCAGTTCTAACTGTTGCTTCCTGACCTGCATAGAGGTTTCTCAAGAGGCAGATCAGGTGGTCTGGTATACCCATCTCTTTCAGAATTTTCCACAGTTTATTGTGATCCACACAGTCAAAGGCTTTGACATAATAAATAAAGCAGAAATAGATGTTTTTCTGGAACTCTCTTGCTTTTTCCTATCCATTTAGTATTTTACATATAATAGTATGCATGTGTCAATCCCAGTCTTCCAATTTATCCCACCCCTGCCTTTTCCCCTGGTAACCATAAGTTTATTTTCTACATCTGTAACTCTACTTCTGTTTTGTAGGTTAAGTTAATTTGCAGCGTTTTTGTTAGATTCCATATATAAGTGACATCATACTCTATCTTTCTCTGTCTGACTTACTTCACTCAGTACTAAAATCTCTAGGTTCAGCCATGTTGCTGCAAGTGGCATTATTTTGCCCTTTTTATAGCTGGGTAATATTCCATTGTATGTATGGTACCACATCTTCCATAACCATTGCTTGTTGATGGACATTGAGGTTTGTTCCATGTCCTGGCTATTGTAAATAGTGCTGCAGTAAACATTAGGATGGATGTATCTTTTAGAACTATGGTTTTCTCTGGGTATATGCCCAGGGGTGGGATTGCTGGGTCATATGGTAGTTCTATTTTTAGGTTTCTAAAGGAATCTCCGTATTATTCTCCATGGTGTTTGTACCAGTTTACCTTCCCACCAACAGTGTTGGGGGGTTCCCTTTTCTCCACATCCTATCCAGTATTTATTGTTTGTAGACTTTTTGCTGATGGTCATACTGATTGGTGTAAGTTGAAACCTCACTGTAGTTTTGATATTCATTTCTCTAATAATTAGAGATTTGATCATCTGTCACATGCTTTTTGGCCATCTGTATGTCTTCTTTGGAGACTGTCTGTTTTAACCTTCTGCCCATTTTTTGGATTGGGTTGTTTCTTTATTTTTGATATTGAGCTGCATGAGCTGTATTCTTTTGGAGAGTAATTCCTTGTCAGTCACTTTGTTGGGCAAATATTTTCCCCCATTCTGCAGGTTGTTTTTGGCATTTTTATGATTTTCTTTGCCATGAAAAAGCTTTTAAGCTTTATTAGGGATAAAGTTTAAAAGCTTTAAGCTTTTAAGCTTTAAACCAAATTTTTATGTTTAATTTTATTTTCATTGCCCTAGGTGGTGGGTCAATAAAGAGCTTACTGCACTTTATATCAGAGAGAGTTCTCTCTTTGTTTTCATATAAGAGTTTTGTAGTGTCTGTTCTTATATTTATGTACGCAATCTATTTTGAATTTATTTTTATGTATGGTGTTAGGGAATGTTCTAATTTTATTCTTTTACAAGTAGCTGTCCAGTTTTCCCAGCAACACTTACTGATGAAACTGTCTTTTCTCCACCAGATATTCTTGCTTCCTTTGCCATAGGTGACCACAGGTGCATGGGTTTTTCTCTGGGCTTTCTATCTGGTTCCATTGATCTGTATTTCTGGGTTTGGTGCCAGTAGCATACTGTTTCAATTACTGTAGCTGTGTAGTATAGTTTAAAGACAGGGAGCCTGATTCCTCCCAGCTTCATTTTTCCTCTTTGTTTGTTTCAAAACTGCATTAGCTATTCATGGTATTTTGTGTTTCCATACAAAATATAAAATATTTTGTTCTAATTCTGTGGAAAATGCCATTGGTAATTTAATAGGGATTGCATTGAATCTGTAGATTGCTTTGAATAGTTTATTTATTTGCAGTAGGTCTTTGTTGAGATCTTTTATTTTTTATTTTTATTGAATGGTTTGAGGGTCTATACAACTGTAGCAAACTGATCTTCTGAACATTCCAGGTAGTGTCCTGTAGTTAGGAGTTGAGAATCAAGTTTACTATTAAGCTTTTTGTACAGCTTAGATTTTAGCTTTGAGTCTACTTGCATCTCTTGTTTGTAGGGGTCTGGTGTACTGGAATGAGAAAGATTCTCTGTTACAAAAACAGTATCCTCACTGTTGTGTGGGTACCAGGTGAGCAGCTATTGGAATGTGGCATGAATTCACTGTCCTTAACTACTCCATACTAATAACACTGAATCTTAGTCATTAATAATGGAACAGTGAGAGTCATATTTTATTTTATTTTTTTGAGTTAATCCATATTGATTGATTGATTGATTTTTAAATTTTATTTAATTTTTAAACTTTACATAATTGTATTAGTTTTGCCAAATATCAAAATGAATCCACCACAATTTAGATTCAAAAGCGCTACCTCTTAGAACCCGTTGCCTTGTTTTTGTGGTTTCAATTGCAACTACATTGGATATAGAAAGTGAAATTACATAATGATAATTGAAGCCATAGGGACAAAAATCTGAATAATGACATGAACTTCACCTATATAATACTGTCAAGTATATCTCAATCCAGGTGGGATTAATATGATAAAGGGCAGAAATGATAAGAGAAGCAGAAGAGATTAGGAAGAGATGACAAGAATACACAGAAGAACTGTACAAAAAAGATCTTAATGACCTGGATAACCATGATGGCATGGTCATTCACCTAGAGCCAGACATCGTGGAGTGTGAAGTCAAGAGGGTCTTAATTTCAAAGGATTACTATGAACAAAGCTAGTGAAGGTAATGGAATTCCAGTTGAGCATTTAAAATCCTAAAAGAAGATACTGTTGAAGTGCTACACTCAATATGCCAGCAAATTTGGAAAACTCAGCAGTGGCTATAGGACTGGAAAAGGTCAGTTTTCATTCTAGTCTCAAAGAAGGGCAATGCCAAGGAATGTTCAAACTACCACACAATTGCACTCATTTTGCATGCTAGTAAGGTTGTGCAAAGAGTTGACTCATTGGAAAAGACCCTGATGCTGGGAGGGATTGGGGATAGGAGGAGAAGGGGCGACAGAGGATGAGATGGCTGGATGGCATCACCGACTCAATGGACATGAGTTTGAGTAAACTCTGGGAGTTGGTGATGGACAGGGAGGCCTGGTGTGCTGCTATTCATGGGGTGCCAAAGAGTCAGACACGGCTGAGCAACTGAACTGAACTGATGGTTGTGCTCAAAATCCTTCAACAGTATGTTTGCTGGGAACTTTCAGATGTACAAGCTGGGTTTAGAAAAGGTAGAGTAATTGGAGATCAAATTGCCAACATTCATATGATCATAGAGAAAGCAAGGGAATTCCAAAAGAGCATTGGTTTCATTGACTATGTGAAAGGCTTTGACTGTGTGGATCACAACAATCTAGAAAATTCTGTAAGAGATAGGAATACCATACCACTGTACCTGTCTCCTGAGAAACCTGTATGGAGGTCAAGAAGAAGCAATTAGAACTGAACGTGGAAGAGTAGACTGGTTCAGTATTGGGAAAGGAGTATGAAAAGGCTGTATATTGTCACTGTTTATTTATTTTATATGGAGAGTACATTATGCAAAATGCGAGGCTGGATGACTCACAAGCTAGAATCAAGATTGCCAGGAGAAATATCAGCAGCTTCAGATAGGCAGATGATATCACTTTAATGGCAGAAAGTGAAGAGGAGATAAAGAATCTCTTGATGAGGATGAAAGAGGAGAGTGAAAAAGCTGGCTTGAAATTCAACATTCAAAATACAATGATCATGGCATCCTGTTCCATCACTTCATGGCACATATATAGTAAAAAGTGGAAGCAGTGACAGATTTTATTTTCTTTGTTTCCAGAATTACTTTGAACAGTGACTGCAGCTATGAAATTAAAAGATGTTTGCTTCTTGGAAGAAAGCTATGAAAAACCTAGACAGAATATTAAAAAGCAGATACATCATGTTGCCAACAGAAGTCCATATAGTCAAAGCTATGTTTTTTCCAGTAGTCATGTAAGGACGTAAGAGTTAGGCCATTAAGAAGGCTGTGAAGTGAAAGTTGCTCAGTCATGTCTGACTCTTGGTGACCCCATGAACTGTACAATTGATGGAATTATCCAGACCAGAATACTGGAATTACTGGAATGGGTAGCCGTTCTTTTCTCCAGGGGATCTTCCCAACCGAGGGATCAAACCCAGATCTCCCGCACTGCAGGTGGATTCTTTAACAGCTGAGCCACAATGGAAGCCCTTAAGAAGGCTGAGGGCTGAAGAATGGATGTTTTTGGATTGTGATGCTAGAGGAGACTCTTGAGAGTCCTTTGGACTGTAAGAAGATCAAAGCAATCAATCCTAAAGGAAATCAGTCCTGAATATTCATTGGAAGGATTGATGCTGAAGCTGAAGCTGAACCTCCCATAGTTTGGCCCCCTGATGCAAAATGCTAACTCACTGGAAAAGACCTGGATGCTGGGAAAGACTGAAGGTAAAAGGAGAAGAGGGCAGCAGAGGATGAGATGGTTAGATAGCATCACCAACTCAATGGACGTGAGTTTGAGCAAACTCTGGGAGACAATGAAGGACAGGGAAGCCTGGTGTGCTGCAGTCCATGGTGTTGCAGAGTCAGACATGACTTAGATACTGAACAGCAGCAAAAACTTTGTTAATTCTTCCTAAATGCATAATATTTTTAAAAAATATTTATTTTTTTGTCTGCACTGGGTCTTAGTTGGGGCACAGGGGATCTTCAGTCTCAGTTGAGACAGGCAGGACTTTAGTTGCAGCATGTGAAGTCTTAGTTGTGGAATGTGGAATCTAGTTTCCTGACCAGGGATTGAATCCAGGCCCCCTGCATTGAAAGTGTGGAGTCTCAGCTATTGAACCACCCAGGAAGTCCCTCATAGTGGGTTTTTCTTTTTTTTTAAACTGTTTTATGGTCTCAATCAACAGAAGTAATATTATGAGTAATACTATCATTACATGTAAATGATTCAAATATTATAAAGGAGTCCTCTCACTGCTATATAAAATAGATAACTAAACAGTATCTACAGTATAGCACAGGGAACTCTAATTAATACTCTGTAAAATCACTGCAGATGGTGACTGCAGCCATGAAATTAAAAGACACTTACTCCTTGGAAGAAAAGTTATGACCAACCTAAATAGCATATTCAAAAGCAGAGACATTACTTTGCTAACAAAGGTCTGTTTAGTCAAGGCTATGGTTTTTCCAGTGGTCATGTATGGATGTGAGATTTGGACTGTGAAGAAAGCTGAGCACTGAAGAATTGATGCTTTTGAACTGTGGTGTTGGAGAAGACACTTGAGAGTCCCTTGGACTGCAAGGAGATCCAACCAGTCCATTCTAAAGGAGATCAGTCCTGGGTGTTGTTTGGAAGGAATGATGCTAAAGCTGAAACTCCAGTGCTTTGGCCACCTCATGCAAAGAGTTGACTCACTGGAAAAGACTCTGATGCTGGGAGGGATGGAGGGCAGGAGGAAAAGGGGACAACAGAGGATGAGATGGCTGGATGGCATCACCGACTTGATGGACATGAGTTTGAGTGAACTCTGGGAGTTGGTGATGGATAGGGAGGCCTGGCGTGCTGCGATTCACGGGGTCGCAAAGAGTCGGACACGACTGAGCAAATGAACTGAACTGAACTGAATGACATATATGGGAAATAACTTTAAAAAGAATAGATTATATGTGTATATATCTGGCTAATTCACTTTATTGTACACCTGAAACTAACACAACTTTGTAAATCAACTATACTCTAATAAAAATCATAAAAATAAAGTAGTCTTCTTGGTAAAGTGACAGAAGGACCTGTGTGAGGGGTTGAGAAGGAGACTGACTTTATTCCTCTTCTTCCTCATTTAGCTTTGGATCTCGGGGAGGTTGGTCTGGTCCTGTCTCTCACTCTCACACTAACGGGGATGTTCCAGTGGTGCGTCAGGCAAAGTGCTGAAGTTGAGAACATGGTGATGTTAATCTTTTTGTTCTTAGCCTTTTCAGGTCTCCTTGGTATTAAATGGCTTAAAAGTAATTCTTATGTAAAATAATAACTATTATTTTTACATCATAGTTAACAAAGTTTTTTTTTTTTTTTGCATTCTCCTCCATCTGCCTATAGTTAATGTAAAATAAAATATATACATCTTTTCTCAGACTTATGTATACCATGTCATAAAATTTTATATTTATCACAGACTGACTTCAGATACAATAAATGTCTCATAGGAGAAAAGTCCTGAAATTCTGGAGAGAATACAGGCTAATTGTTTGTTAACTTAGCGACTTGTTTACCTTTTTTTCTTAATGGGTAATTACTCATTTTGGTAAAAGAGAAGAATCCGATATTTTGAGGTTTATTTAATTAATATGTTCCTCCACCCCTGCCCATATTTTAGCATTTATTCTTGTATGTTTTGAACACCTGAATTTGCTGGCAGCCCTCCTCTCTGGTAGGATAGGCTCCCTGTCAGAGTGTGCTCTCAAATGTGTGGAGTCATGGTTGTTTAGGAGGCCTTAGTTAGTATGTAAATTCTACATTTTGAATATTTGTATCTTCTCCTAAAGGGAGAAAAACAAAGTCTTTCCATGTCAGCCTTCTAACAAAGTAGACAGGGACTATATTAAAATGAGTCTTGATGACCGTCCAATTCTGCTCATCTGTAACATGTGACCCTTCTGTAGCCACACATACTGATGGGTGTCCATAAGTATTCTTTTCTTTGAAAAAATTCTCTTGTGTTTTCTTCAAATGTGAAATGTGGATCAATAAAATTTTACCATTCACTTTCTCTAATGCTTTTAGTTTTAATACAAAGTTGAAGGGAATGGTCATAAGTAAAAGTGTTGAAGATGATAAACAAGTTTGTAAATCATCCAAGACCTCATCAGACTCCTACTTCTGTCCTTTGCGGATTCTGAGCCTGGGATGTTCTGAACCATAGAAAAGCAGAAGGTTTTATTTACAGTCTCTGATCATCCATAAATAAGACCCTCTGACACTAACTCATATGATATCATATGCATTTCAGATGATTTCAGTAGAAAGAGGGATTGAATACACAGACCTTGAGAAAGAAGCACCCTGGGAACTTGAGTATCGCCCACCACCATCCTGGCCCCAGAGTGGAAAGATTTACTTTTCTAATATTAACTTCAGGTACAGCTTGGATGGGCCTCTGGTATTGAAGAACCTGGGGATGTCCTTTGACTCAAGAGAAAAGGTTAGTGTAAGCCATTTGCCTCTTTAAAATCCAGCTAAAGGTTTAGCACCACTTCTGCTCTTGGCTTCCTTGTCCGTGTACAGGGGGACTCTTTGTTCCTAACGGATGCAGATTAGATCAGTGACACTGTCCCTGAATCTTTCTTGGAAACTGACCATGGAATGGGGATATCAGCATTTTTTCTCTGTGTCCCCAGCTCCTTCATGGTGGTTGATGGGCCCTGGGATCCAGGGCTTGATCTTAACCTGACCCAGGACACTATATGTGACACTTAATTATTTGTACGAAGTCTGGGTAGTCTGCCCTGGCTCTCTGTTCCTAACTCTCCAATATTTCATTCCTTTCCACCTTTTATTTTTTTAATATATATATATATATATATATATATATATATATATATATTTATTTATTTATTTATTTGGCTGTGCTGGCCTTAGTTGTGGCACACAGGGTCTTTGATCTTCATCATGGCATGTGAACTCTTAGTTGCAGTATGTGGGATCTATTAATAGTTCCCTGATCAGGAATCGAACCCAGGTCCCCTGCAATGGGAGCACAAGTTCTTAGCCACTAGACTACCAGCAGAGTCCCCCATCTTTTTTTCTTTCTGTTTCTGAAATCTTCTTTTCCTCCCACGGTGCACTCTGGTTGCAGCCTGCCCCTCTGTCCCTGGGTTTTTTCCGTGGACTTGTCCTCTACTCACCCACACTGAGCTGCCATCCCCCGTCCTCCCCCCAAAGACTGCTTCTTTCTTTAGCACAAATCTGATCCTTACTGGCCTGGGTTGAGCTACTGCTGGAACTGGACCACAGCCCTAAGCCCACTCCAGTGGGGGCCGTCGGGTGAGCTTTTAGCCACTAGAGAACAGCCTGAATCATGATGCAGTCAAGGGTGAGGAACCAGGGCCTCAGATGGAGGCAGGGCCTGGAGACTTGCTCAAAGTCAAAAGCATATTGAAGGGAGCAGGGAAGATCTACATGGAGATGGCAGAGAGGCTGTGACCTGGACCTGCCAGTGTCCACGTCTGCTGGTGATGTTCCTTTCACGTTTAGCATGAGGCTCTCAGCTGGGCCAGGATAGAGTCTTAAAGAAGAGACTAAACCAGAGCAGGCAAGGTGGTAGGAAGCTCTTCCCCACCTCCCTGAAGCCAGTATGTCTCCTGACTTACGCACACCCCTGCAATCAGGCCGTGTGTAGATTCTCCCAAAGCACCATGCCCTCCAGTTTTCAGTGTGCTCTCTGAGCCTCTACCTCAGAGACCTGTTCTTTCCATCATCTGGCTGGTGAACATCTCCTCATTTTCTGAGTTGATCTAATGCATCTTTGAGACCCTCAATTTTTCCTTATTGTCTTATATTTTATTTTAAGATAGAAATTATGATATACCTGTTTTCACAGTAGCCAAAAATTGGAAGGAACTAAATCCTTACAATGAAATATTATTCAGTTTTAAAAAGGAAGAAAATTCTGACCTATGGATAAACCTTCATGATATCTTGCCAAATGATGTTAGCCTCACACAAAGGGAATGAATACTCTGATTCCACTTATGTGAGATTCCTAGAGTAGTCAAATTCAGGAAGACAGGAAGTAGGATGGTGGTCTCCAGGGACTGGGACATGGGAAATGGGGAGTTTGTTTGTTTAATTGGTAAGAATTTCAGTTTTAGCAGGCAAAAAAATTTCTCGAGCTTGGCTGCACACCAGTGTGAATATACTCAACACCAAACTGTCCACTTAAAAATTGTTATGTAGTTAAATTTTACATTATGTGAAATTTTCTGTAATTAAAATAAAAGCTAGCACCTATAGCATGCTTTATAATTTGGAGTCTGTATTGCACAGTAAGTTTCTTGAGGTTTTTTAAAATCAGGGAGCATCTTGTTTTCATCTTTGTTCCCCAGAAAGTGGCATTCTGCAGGGCACAGAGAGGGTGCTGAGGGACTGCTGGTTTCAAGGGTGAGTAGCACACAGGTGTGAGCAGGCAGCAACCAACACACACACATACACAAGACAGCTCTGAATAACTGAAAGAACTGCTCTTTAAAACTCTCACCACCACAGACCCATCTAATGGACTGTAGCTGTAATTAAATGAATGATATCCTTGTAACATGAAAATGAAAAAATAAATATTCAATTTAATCCCCAAATGTTACAAATGAAGTTGAGAGCAACTTCAGTTAGTCACAGGGCAAAAGCTGGTCCTAATTTCCAGTTCCCTTGTAGCTCAGGAAGAAGGTGAACTGCTGTGTCAGGAAAACATTAACCACAACTCTTGATACAATCCTGTTCCCTCGAGCACTGAAGGCAATGTTTGTTTACTCTCAGATAATGTGTATTTCAGATTTTCCATTGTAAATGTAATTGTGTTAACTTGCTTTGGTCTTAAATTTTCCCAAAAGGCATAGAACACGAACTATCTAAGACACTCTGTAGTACAATTTAGGAACATAAAAGATTCTTATTCTTTTTTCTTAAAGCCTGCAAATCATAGGATTATTGAGATTCTAAAATGTTTGAGGGCAAATGGAGACTGAATTAATGACTGCAGCAACTTGACACAGTATTGCCATTAGCCTCATTTTTGTGTTGGGTGATGAAACTCTTCATGAAGCCATTTCACTCCACCTGTGTACATCACAGGTTTCCTCTCCTGTTCAACTGTCCCCGCCCCCACCAGTCCAGGACACCCTTTTGGTGTTGGACTTGATTGAGAGAGGCTACTAGGGAAGGCAGGCAAGGGACATGGGAGTGAGCCAGCCCAGTTAAAGTGGGGCTTTATTCTCTTCCCCTCGTTTCCTCTTCTGTCCAGATTCCTGGAAGTTAGAGTCAATAGGAAAGTGTAGTAGGTACTATGCAGGACTTTAATCACAGAAGAAATGGCAAATGAAAATAAAGAACCAGGACTTCCCTGGTGGAGAATAATTCACCTGCTGATGCAGGGGACACTGGTTCAATCCTTGGTCTGAGAAGATTCTACATGACGCAGTGCAACCAAGTCTGTGTGCCACAACTGCTGAGCCTACATGCCACAGCTACTAAAGCTTGTGCTCAGCAACAAAAGAAGCTACCTCAATGAGAAGCCCATGCACTGCAACAAAGAGTAGCCCGCACTCATCACAACTAGAGACAGCCTGCACACAGCAATCATGACCCAGTGCAACCAAAAATTAAAAAAGAAAAAAAAAGCATGAGGTAAATAGCATCTTAGACTTCCTGGTTTTCTCAACACGGGCTGCATTTTTTATTTGGGTGATTTCATGTTTGATTTGATCATTTTAGAGAGCCCTGGGCCATATTAAAGCATTTTTCAGCTCTTAAGGTACATTAATTTTTTTTTCTTCCCCCACAGCTATTAGTTTGATAATAAATTTTTACAGATGCTTACTAGACCTTGCTATAATGTGCAAAAATACTAGTTTTCTATATTTTCTCTTTTTTTATGTAATGTTTTCTTATAAACACCTCCTTTCACTCTGAGCTTGTCCCTCTTCCCCCGCTGGCTTCTTTATTCATTGTGACTCAGACTGTGGTGCCAGAGCAGCAGCACCTGCCTCTCCTGGAGCTTCTTAGAAATGCAGGGTCTCAGGCCCATTCAGATCACTTTCTCAGCATTGCATTTAAACAGGACCTCCTACTAAAGTCCTTTCTCTCCCACAGTCAGTGTTTGATAACTGATAACCTGTGATTTCCAAGAAATGTCCTTTGACAGTTTGAAACTGAGCTCATGAATAACCCAAACCCCTATTGTGACTGAGCAGGAGGCACTAGAAAGATCTGTGCCACTTACCATACAGATTTACTTAGTTTTATATTCTATAAATAGCATATTCAAAAGTAGAGACATTACTTTGCCAACAAAGGTCCGTCTAGTCAAGCCTAAGGTTTTTCCAGTGGTCATGTATGGATGTGACAGTTGGACTGTGAAGAAAGCTGAGCGCCAAAGAATTGATGCTTTTGAACTATGGTGTTAGAGAAGACTCTTGAGAGTCCCTTGGACTGCAAGGAGATCCAACCAGTCCATTCTAAAGGAGATCAGTCCTGGGTGTTGTTTGGAAGGAATGATGCTAAAGCTGAAACTCCAGTACTTTGGCCACCTCATCTGAAGAGTTGACTCATTGGAAAAGACTCTGAGGCTGGGAGGGATTGGTGGCAGGAGGAGAAGAGGATGACAGAGGATGAGATGGCTGGATGGCATCACCGACTAGATGGACATGAGTTTGGGTGAACTCCGGGAGTTGGTGATGGACAAGAAGGCCTGGTGTACTGCAATTCATGGGGCTGCAAAGAGTCAGACATGACTGAGCGACTGAACTGAACTGATATTCTATAAATAAGGCCTTTACAGTAAAATCTAATTCTGTATGATTCTACTGCATTTCTTTGTGCCTTATCACAGGCAGTTTTCATCCTGTGTCCCACCTTCCTCACACTGGCCTTCTCCAGGGACAGAGGAGTTTCCTCTTTCACCACCTGACAGGATGAAATATGAGTCTTGCTGCCCCAAGCAGGGCACGAGGTCTGTTTGACCTGTTCCCCAGGTACCATGTGCCCCACTCAGCTGCAGGTTTCTCTCAGCCCAGCTGAGGGTCCCGGTTCTTCCTGCTGACAGCCGGCCCACCTGCCCTCAGGCACACTCTTGCTCCCACTCACCAGGTACATGCCTGTATTCACATCATGCTTTAACTCTCTGGTTGTAGGATCTCTATGTTAGGCCTGTACCTTTAACTGCAGCTACACTCCTCCCCATTTTCTCTGTTCTAGCTACACAGAGGGACATGATAAAGTGCCAGGCCATCCAGGTGATAAGGAGGCCATCAGCAGATGGAGAAGAGCCTGAGGATGTGGATTTGAGTCCCATCCTGTGACTTATGGGCTCTGACATTTCAGACAGACTAATTCATCTAACTAAGCCTCAGTTTTTTTTTTTGCAAAATGGGAGAAATAGGATATAACCTGTAAGGTTGTTGTACAACTTAAATAAGATAAGACATGTAAAGCATCCAGCATGGGGATCAGAATATTTGCTTGGATAAAGATGGTAATCATTTTCATCAGGTGTAAAATGACCATAACCACATATACTGCAAAGGTTGTTTATCCCATGAAAAAGAGGTTTTAGCCATTTGAAATTGTATTTACAGCTGTAGGATCCATCTACTGTGTCTGTCTTTGTCCAGCTTATCATATACCTAAATAATATGGTAATAAATTTTCCATAAATTTATCTGGCCTGAGTTAAAAATCTCAGCTCCCAATGGAAGCTTCTTTGTCTCAGGACACCACAGGTAATACAAATAAGACAGTCAAATCCCATACAGAGTCTGCTGTCAACATGTACAGTTCATCTGAAGAAACAAAAAGAAAATGGCTATATTAGTCTTGTAAGCTAGAAAGAGGTCACAATTTTTATAGAAGTTTTAACAAAAATGACATAACATCTTTTAGGGTTGGGACAAGCCCACATGAGGGACAGGGAGAGCATTTCCAAGGATTTAGGCATGTGAGACAGACTTAGTGATGTGTGGTTTGGGTTTCAGCAGGTGGAAATGCATTCAATAGAAATGCATGTGAAAGTGCTTTAGGAGGTGGGGTCAACATAAGCAAAAGCATGATGCCCTGCTCCAGTGAATGAAGAACTAGGCGCCTGCAAAGAATTCAGGAAAATCAGCTACCAGGTGTGCTGCAGACATTTTCATGCTCAACCCTGACAACTCCCGAGTCACCCCAAGGAAGGTCACTTGTGGACATGAAAGATGGAGAGGTCAGTGGGAACAGTTTTGTAGAAGAGACGTCCTGGGGTGGAGTGATGGGGTCAGAGCCAACCTTTGGGAGTTTAATCTGAGAAGTGAGAGCACGGGTACCAGAGTGGGCAGATGTGGGAGGCAGGGCGCCTGGAGCTGCTGTGCCTCCAGCAAAATGTCCCTAGAAAGTGACTGCACTTTTTGGACTCAAACTGATGTCAATTAAAACAAAGATATAACACCCAGGTTTGTGAATGTGCAGGGAAATGAGTGGGAATAGAAAATGGTATCTTATTTCTGGAGAGTAGGTTAGCAGCCTAACAGCTTCCTCTGCAAGTGTTAATACTTGATTCTCAGCAGCTCCACATCTGAGAATTTATCTGAAGGAAATGATTGAGAGTATTTGCAAAAAAAAAAAAAGATTTAGCTTCAAAGATATTAACAGAGTTATTTATAATAGCAAATTATTGGAAACTGCCTAAATATCCAGCAGAAGGGAGTTTGTTAAATGATCACATATACTGTAATATTTTGTGGCCATTAAAATAAATATTCTTATGAAATACTAAATGAAAACACATAACAATATGTTCATATTAATCCCATTTTGTTTATATATGGGAACAGGTGTCTTTAAGAACACATACAGAAAAAAAAAAAGAACACATACAGAAGTCTAGAAAGTAAAAACATCATCTTGAAAATGTTTTTTTCAGAGTGCTGAGTATAGCTATTATTTATTTTTCAAATTTATTTATACTGATTATGATTAAGGATCATAATCATAAAACATAGTTTTTTTATAAATCGTAAAATAAATCATGAAACAAAGTTTGTTTTAACTTGTTTTTTTTTTTTTTAAATTTTATTTTATTTTTAAACTTTACAAAATTGTATTATTTTTGCCAAATATCAAAATGAATCCGCCTTGTTTTTTAAAAGGTAGTGCAGCCTGGCACTCTGATGCTGACTGTGGATCTTAAAATGAGGAACTGAGTCACAAACACTGCAAGAGTAGAGTCTTCAAGGCTTGGCTCCTTGCTGAACTCAGGAAGTAAGGTGGACAGTTCAGCCCCTGAGTCTGGGAAAGAAATAGTGAGAGTAAAATGGGGAAGATGGAGGAATGGGTTGCTTTGTGTGGGGCATTGGGTGTTGAATATGTTGACTTTGATGTGTGAAGAGAGATCCAGGTGCAAGTGTGTAACAAGTTGGTGTCATCATCAGAGACCAACCTGGCTGGAAATACAGAAAGGGGCCATTTCAAAGCAAATAAAATAAGATTTTCTCCTAGTGTCTTTATCATTTTATTTATTTATGTTTGGCTGTGCTGGGTCTTTGTTGCTGCTCAGGCTTTATTCTAGTTGTGGAGAATGGGGACTACTCTAGTTGTGGTGCCTGGGCTTCTCATTGTGGTGGCCTCTCCTGTTACAGAGCACAGTCTATAGGGCTTCAGTTGTTGTGGCATGTGGGCCCAGTGCTTTGGTTCCTGCACACTGTAGAGCACATACTCAATAGTTGTGGTGCATGAGGGATTCTCCTGGACTAGGGATTGTCCCATGTTTCCTGCACTGGCATGTGGATTCTTTACCACTGAGCCACCAGGGAAGCCCTTCCAAATGTCTTTAGATTGAAGGATTTAAGCTTACTGATACTGGTGACACTCTCCATAGGCAATTGGTAAAACCCTTTGGTTACCCAGAAAAGATATTCAGACTATAGTTTTGATGACTGGACAGTAGGATAGCCAGAGCCAGATTTTCTTTGAGTTGCCTTTTTATTGGGGGGAGGTGGGGGCTGCTGTGGCCATGCAGCATGTGGGATCTTAGTTCTCTGACAAGGGATTGAATTCACACCTCCTAAGATTCTGTGAAACACAGAATCTTAACCACTGAACTGCCAGGGAAGTTCCCCAATTTTTTTTTTTTTCTCTCTGGAGTTTGGAACTCACAGTCCTGTGGTCATGAGCAGTCCTCAGTGTCCATACATATCTCAGTCCATTTACCCAAAGTTTACAAATGTTCTTGTTTGCACAGATGGATCAGTTTCAGGAGAGCTGATAACATGGGAACATCCACACATTCTCACAGATACAATTCTCACCTGTGTCCTGATGTGTATTGATGTATGTATAGGAACACCCAGAAATACAGGCACACCTGTTTTATTGTGCTTCACAGATAATGCATTATTTTTTTTAAACAAATGTACATTTATGGCAATGC
This sequence comes from Bos mutus, assembly GCF_027580195.1. Taxonomy (NCBI): domain Eukaryota; kingdom Metazoa; phylum Chordata; class Mammalia; order Artiodactyla; family Bovidae; genus Bos; species Bos mutus. The sequence continues at coordinate 36,519 of NW_027219831.1, read as the reverse complement.
TGTGTCAAGCAAGTACATTGGCACCATTTTTCCTACAGCATTTGCTAACTTCATGTCTTTGTGTCACATTTTGGTAATTCTTGCAATATTTCAAAATGTTTCATTTTTATTATGTTTGTTATTCTGATCTATGATCAGTGTATTTTAATGTTGAAAGCTCAGATGATGGTTAGCATTCTTTTAGCAATAAACTATTAAAAACTAAGGTATGTACATATTTTTTAATATATCATGCTACTGTACACTTAGTAGACTACAATATAGTATAAACATAAATTTATTTGAATGGAGAAACAAAAAATTCATATAATTGCTTTATTTTGTGATATTCACATGATTGAGGCTGTCTGAAACCAAATTCAAGATATCATTGAGTTCTGCCTGTACACACACATGAGCCACATATATACACACTATGACCTACCTATGTGCAGAGAATGGTCCTTTCATATTATATGGATTAGGGTTTAAAATAAGGTACAAAATGTCTTGAGAAACCTGTATGCAGGTCAAGAAGCAAGAGTTAGAACCAGACATGGAACAACAGACTGGTTAAAAATTGAAAGGAGTACCTCAAGGCTGTATATTGTTAACCTGCTTCTTCAACTTATATGCAAAGTACATCACGCGAAATGCTGGGCTGGATGAAGCTCAAGCTGGAATCAAGATTGCCACGAGAAATATCAGTAACCTCAAATGTGGAGGTGACACCACCCTTATGGCAGAAAGTGAATAAGAATTAAAGAGCCTCTTGATGGAAGTGAAACAGGAGAATGAAAAAACTGGCTTAAAACTCAACATTCAGAAAACTAAGATCATGGCATCGGGTCCCATCACTTCATGGTAAATAGATGGGGAAACAATGGAAACAGTGACGGACTTTATTTTCTTGGGGTCCAATATCACTATGGTCAGTGACTGCAACCATGAAGTTAAAAGATGCTTGCTCTTTGGAAGAAAAACTATGACAAACCTAGACAGTGTATTAAAAAGCAAAGACATTACTTTGCCAACAAAGGTCCATATAATCAAAGCTATGGTTTTTCCAGTAGTCATGTAGGGATGTGAGAGTTGAACCATAAAGAAGGCTGAGCACCAAAGAATTGACGCTTTCCATCTGTGGTGTTGGAAAAGACTCTTGAGAGTCCCTTAAACAGCTAGGAGATCAAACCAGTCAATCCTAAAGAAAATAAATGCTAAATATTCATTGAAAAAAAACTTATGTTGAAGCTGAAGCTACAATACTTTGGCTACCTGATGAGAAGAGCCAATTCATTGATGCTGGGGAAAGATTGAAAGCCGGAGGAGAAGGAGATGACAGAGGACGAGATGATTGGATGTCATCTCCGACTCAATGGACATGAGTTTGAGCAAGCTCTGGGAGACGATGAAGGACAGGGAAGCCTGGCATGCTGCATTCCATGGGGTCACAAAGAGTCAGACATGACTGAGCAACTAAACAACAACAACAACAAAAATATCTAATAGACATTGTATTATCTTTGTAAGATAATAAATAGCTAAACCCAGTTTTTCTTATATTTAATGTCGATAAAGATAAATTCTTCTTTGAATTGCCATGTTTGATTTGACAGACTAAGATGGGAAACTTTAGAGATTCAAATCAGAAAATATGATTTAAATCATAAAATATGAAAAGTTCCAATTCTGATTATATTGCTCAGAAAGATTTAGTTGTTTTCTTTATAGCTATGAGTTTTACAATTTTACTGATTTACAAATGATCGAAAGCATGTTTTACACTCTCATCAATTCCAGATTCTAAATAGAGGTGAAATCATCTCTTAGGAAGCTTTCTTCAGGGAATTTGCAGTTGGGCTTCCCTGATGGCTCAGATGGTAAAGAATTTGCCTGCAAGGCAGGAGATCTGGGTTTCATCACTGTGTCAGGAAGATCCCTGGAGTAGGAAATGGCAACCCACTGCACTGTTCTTGCCTGGAGAATTCCATGGTCAGAGGAACCTGGCGGGCTACATTCCTGGGGTCTCAAAGAGTTGGACAAGACTGAGTGACTAATACTTTCTTTCACTTTCAAACTCATGGGTAAAAAAGGCCAGTTTCTGCATACGTCCATACGTGAAGGCAGTTTTTTCCTTACCAGCATTTAACCTGCATTGTATAGATTCTTTAATCTTATTGTTAGTCACTTAATTTCTCTCTGCTTTGGTTTTAATAAATAGACTGACACTTGACATGTATTTTTCCAAGGTTCAATTGTAAGTATTAATTTGTTAATAAAATGCCTTTTGTACTGCTCAATGAAAGGTCCCATGTAAATAGCAAATTTTGTTTATGTTGTTTTTGATCTCATGTGCATTTTGTCTACTGGCCTCTGTTTTTTAAGATTCTGCATTTTATATTTTAAGAAGTTTCAAGATAGAATGTAATTAAGATATTTAATATCAGGAAGTGATTTCATTTTTCTACCAAAGAATAATTCCTCTTAAAGATCCCTTAGAAAACCTCGAATAGCCAAAGCAATCTTGAGAAAGAAAAATGGAACTGGAGGAATCAACCTGCCTGACTTCAGGCTCTACTACAAAGTCACAGTCATCAAGACAGTATGGTACTGGCACAAAGACAGAAATATAGATCAATGGAACAAAATAGAAAGCCTAGAGATAAATCCACACACCTATGGACACCTTATCTTTGACAAAGGAGGCAAGAATATACAATGGAGAAAAGACAATCTCTTTAACAAGTGGTGCTGGGAAAACTGGTCAACCACTTGTAAACGAATGAAACTAGAACACTTTCTAACACCATACATCAAAATAAAATGGATTAAATATCTAAACATAAGACCAGAAACTATAAAACTGCTAGAGGAGAACATAGGCAAAACACTCTCTGACATAAATCACAGCAGGATCCTCTATGACCCACCTCCCAGAATATTAAAAATAAAAGCAAAAATACACAAATGGGACCTAACAAAAATTAAAAGCTTCTGCACAACAAAGGAAACTATAAGCAAGGTGAAAAGACAGCCTTCAGAATGGGAGAAAATAATAGCAAATGAAGCAACTGACAAAGAACTAATCTCACAAATATACAAGCAACTCCTGCAGCTCAATTCCAGAAAAATAAACGACCCAATGAAAAAATGGGCCAAAGAACTAAACAGACATTTCTCCAAAGAAGACATACAGATGGCTAACAAACACATGAAAAGATGCTCAACATCACTCATTATCAGAGAAACGCAAATCAAAACCACAATGAGGTACCATTTCATGCAGTTTTTTTTCCTGGCTGTGATCCAAAAGTCTACAAGCAATAAATCCTGGAGAGGGTGTGGAGAAAGGGAACCCCCTTACCCTATTGGTGGGAATGCAAACTAGACAGCCACTATGGAGAACAGTGTGGAGATTCCTTAAAAACTGGAAATAGAACTGCCTTATGACCTTTTGTACTGCTGGGCATACACACTGAGGAAACCAGAAGGGAAAGGGACACGTGTACGCCAATGTTCATCGTGTGCACTTTGTTTATAATAGCCAGCACATGGAAGCCACCTAGATGTCCATCAGCAGATGAATGGATAAGAAAGCTGTGATACATATACACAATGGAGTATTACTCAGCCATTAAAAACAATATATTTGAAACAATTCTAATGAGGTGGATGAAACTGGAGCCTATTATACAGAGTGAAGTAAGCCAGAAAGAAAAACACCAATACAGTATACTAATGCATATATATGGAATTTAGAAAGATGGTAACAATAACCCTGTATTCAAGACAACAAAAGAGACACAGATGTACAGAACAGTCTAGACTCTGTGGGAGAGGAAGAGGGTGGGAAGATTTTGGAGAATGGCATTGAAACATGTTTAATATCATATAAGAAATGAATTGCCAGTCCAGGTTCAATGCAGGATACAGGATGCTTGGGGCTGGTGCACTGGGACAACCCAGGGGGATGGTACGGGGAGGGAGAGGGGAGGAGGATTCAGGATGGGGAATACGTGTATACCTGTGGCGGATCATGTTGATATATGGCAAAACCAATACAGTATTGTAAATTTAAAAAATAAAAAAAAAATATTGTAATTAGCCTCCAATTAAAATAAATAAATTTAAATTAAAAAAAAAGAAAGTGAATGCTTCTTTGTATATAGACTTGTTACTTGCTGACATTGCTGTAAAATTACCCATGTAATTCTCAAGGTCAAATTACCCAAGCAGTAAGAATAAAGTTAATTAAAAAGCTGACTTCTTATGCACCACTTAGAAGACTGCTGTTTTTTCACTGCCAGCAGATTTTTTTTTTTTGGTCATCTTCTTGCTTTATTTATGAATGTTAGTTACACATATCCATACACAGGTATACACATACACCACACACCCATACATTTCTCCCACTTTGACATACCACATAATTATGTGATAATCACAGAAAGCAATTTTCAGCATATTAAGCATTCCTTCAGGGAAATCTGAATGAATGCATGGCATCTTAAGGCATAAAAATCACTCGAGTTTATATTATATATGGTTGGGTTGATGGTGGTCTCAACCAGGGACATTTGTGAATATCTGCCATTTTTAGTTGCCACAATTTGGAGGCTGCATCTGCTATCTAGTGGGTAGAGTTCATGGCTGCTGTCAAATATTTTACAATATACATGAGAGTCTCCTGGCCCCTCAACAATGAATTATCTGGCCCAAAATGTCACCAAGACCATGCTTGAGAAACTATAGACTACTCTTTATATGTAATAGAACTTTGAAAATTCATCTTCAACAATCAGGGTTTCTCCTAGTTTTGTTGCATCCTGTTAATTCTTAATCCCCCTTGGTCTCTTTACAGCGTGGCATTGTGGGAAGAACAGGAGCTGGAAAAAGTTCCCTCATCGCTGCTCTTTTCAGATTGTCAGAACTCCAAGGTGGCACTCAGATTGATGGGATCTGGACAAACAACATTGGACTTCATGATCTAAGGAAGAAAATGTCAGTTGCACCTCAGGTATGCTCATCAGAGCATCTCACATGTTCTTTTTATAAAGTATCTAAGTTTAGTTGCTTTTAATTTGATTTTTTTTCTATTTACATGGAAGGGTTGATCCTTTTTTTCCCAATAGAGCATTTTTAGCATCAGGTATTTTCAACAGATATTTTCATCAGACACGTTTTGTTTCATTGTTCATTCATTAGTTTTGTGTGCATGTGATTTAATAACTTACTGAGATAGATTTCTGGACTCAGTCTTCCTTGGTTGCCCAGTTTTATCCACTGATAACCACATAATTCTGAGAACAAAAGGATAAATGATTTGTTTAGCACTAGAGAGGTTCCTATAGGGAAACATGACTTTTAAGTGTCTTATAGATGGAATTTTGCTGTGGGAAATGAGGACATCTTTTCAAAGGTGATTATCTCCTTGGAGGACTTTCTGTGAAACGGTAGAACTTTGAGAATTACAGGGAATATAGATGTTTTTGAGAGACTTTGACAGTTCATCCATTAGTGATAATTTTCACCAGAGAGGCAGTACAGAATAGTGAGGTAGAGCAGGAGACTCAGAATTCTGTCTCTATGTACCTCAGTTTTCTGTCTTACAAGGTAACAACAGTACCAACCCCTTGACCTGTTATGAGGACAAAATAGGTCACTAAGTGTGAAGTGCGTCACATAGACCCAGGTGTGACTGCTGTGATGGTGGAGCATTGAATTGGCCATCGTTTCCTGGATTCTGATTCTTTTCTTTTTTCCTGCGTTTTAAAGAAGTATAACTTTCAGGGAATGTTTTGGAGACTGGATTATATGCATAGTATCCTGTCATTCCTTGTGGTTAAATCATTCAACATATTTCCATGAATGTTTATTGAGAAATTACTATCCTCCAGGTATATAGCCAGGGCAGCCTAGATCCTGTGTCCTCATCTTCTATCCTGCCCTCTGCTTTGACAGACTTACTGATTAAAAAAAAAAAAAAAAAAGAATTTGAATTTTTTAATATACTTGATAATCATCTGCCCATATAAAATGGCAGAAAAATACCCTGTTGAGAAAAACAGAGAGGAGATGAGACAAAATGAGCCAAGCAATTGTGCTTTCTGGAATGTGGGTGTAATATGCCCTGAAATGCCTGTTTATTAGGAAGCATATAGAACATGGCACCCAAAGGGAAGGAGCACATGGGCTTGGGTACAGCTGTTGCTACTTACCCGTGACCTCTAAAATACCTGGAATTACTCTTTAAGTACTTTGAAACCAAGATATTCTTTTTGGACTATAGTGAAATGCCACCTCACAACCCTTAACGTGTCTCCTATCAAAGAAAATAAAGAGAGAAAGAGAATGACAAGTGTTGGTAAGGATGTAGATAAATTAGAATCCTTGGGAAAGAGACACGTGTACCCCAATGTTCATCACAGCACTGTTTATAATAGCCAGGACATGGAAGCAACCTAGATGTCCATCAGCAGATGAATGGATAAGAAAGCTGTGGTACATATACACAATGGAGTATTACTCAGCCATTAAAAAGAATACATTTGAAAGTTCTAAGATGGATTCTGGAGCCTATCATACAGAGTGAAGTAAGCCAGAAAGAAAAACACAATACAGTATACAACTATATGGAATTTAGAAAGATGTAACTAACCCTGTATCAAAGACAAAAAGAACACTGATGTATAGAACAGGCTTATGGACTCTGGGAGAGGGAGAGGGTGGGAAGATTTGGGAGAATGGCATTGAAACATGTGAAATGTCATGTATGAAATGAGATTAGAAGGTTCAATGCACGATGATGCTGGATGCTTGGGGCTGGTGCACTGGGAAGAGGATGGTAGGGGAGGGAGGAGGAGGAGGGTTCAGGATGGGAACACATGAGAAATAAAGGAATAAAAAATTTTAAAAAAAAAAAAAAAGAAAATCAGCATTATTGATTTTTTTCTTTAGCTTCAATTTGGCTTAGCATGGGACTGATCCTTGCTTATTTCAAACGTTGATATTTTTATTCATTGTGAAATTTTTGCATTAATTGTTATTTTTAAAAAGGCTATATTAAAATATTATCTGGATTACAAAAAAAAAAAAAAAAAAAAAAAAAAAAAGAAAAAAAAGAATCTTTGTTTATTGCTAATAGGGATGTAAAATGGTGCAGCCACTATGGAAATTAAATTGTGTTTGCTCAGAAAAGTTAAAGATAAATTATCCTGCTGCTGCTGCTAAAAGTCATGTCTGACTCTGTGACCAGGCTCCCCTGTGGATTCTCAGGCAAGAACACTGGAGTGGGTTGCCATTTCCTTCTCAATGCATGAAATCGAATGAAAGTGAGATACCCCATGGACTGCAGCCCACCAGGCTCCTCAGTCCATGGAATTTTCCAAGCAAGAGTACTGGAGTGGGGTGCCATTGCCTTCTCCAAGAATTATAATATGACCTAGCAATTCTACTTAGAGTATAAACCCAAAAGAATTGGAAGAAAGGTCTTAAGTCCAGGTTCGATGCACGATACTGGATGCTTGTGGCTGGTGCACTGGGACGACCCAAAGGGATGGTACGGGGAGGGAGGAAGGAGGTGGGTTCAGGATGGGGAACACGTGTGTACCTGTGGCAGATTCATGTTGATATATGGCAAAACCAATACAATATTGTAAAGTTAAAAAAAAAATCAAAGTCGTTATAAGTCAGAGATGCAAACAGAAGTACTTGCATATGAAAGATATAAACGTGAAGATTTGCTATAAAACCTTCCAGCCAAAATAAAAATGGTGTTGGGGAAGGGGAGACGTAATGAGATAGGTAAAATGGAAATTCCAAAATGATGATTATTTTTAATGATTAAAGCAGCTGGATGACATGGAAAAAAAAAAAAAGAAAGGTCTTGAAGAGATACCTCTAAACGCATGTTATAACAGCACTATTCTCAATAACAAAAAGGTAGAGGCACCCAAGCATCCATTGACAGATGAATCAATGAAGTGTGGTGCATATACATATTAGTTCAGTTCAGTCGGCTCAGTCGTGTCGGATTCTTTGCGACCCCATGGACTGCAGCACGCCAGGCCAGGCCTCCCTGCCCGTCACTAACTCTCAGAGTTTACTCAAACTCATGTCCATTGAGTTGGTGATGCCATCCAACCATCTCATCCTCTGTTGTCCCCTTCTCCACCTGCATTCAATCTTTCCCAGCATCAAGGTCTGAAAAGTCAGCTCTTTACATCAGGTGGCCAAAGTATTGGAGTTTCACCTTCAACACCAGTCCTTCCAGTAAATATTCACGATTGATTTCCTTTAGGATGGATTGGTTGGATCTCCTTGCAGACCAAAGGACTCTCAAGAATTTTCTCCAACACCACAGTTCAAAAACATCAATTATTCAGCCCTCAGCTTTCTTTACAGTCCAGCTCTCTTATACATAGAGTGAAATATTATTTGACCTTAAAAAAGAAGAAAATTCTGACATATGCTACAACACAGATGAACCTTTGAGGAAATTAAACTAAGTGGAATAAACCAGTCACATAGGACAAATACTGTATGATTCTACTAAAAGGATGTACCTAGAGTACTAAGTTCATGGATACAGGACGTAGAATGGTGGATGCCAGGAGCTGCTGGGAAGGTGGAGCTGTTGTTTAATGGGTACAGATTTTAAATTCTGCCAGATGAAAGGAGATTTGTGGCTGGAAGGTGGTGATGGCTGTACAACAATGTGAATGTATTTAATATGACTGAACTGTGCACCTAAATGTTGTTAAGCTAGTAAATTTTATGTGTATTTTGCTACAATTAAAACAATTTTTATTCAAAGGTTTCCCATTCAGGAAAAATGGGAAGAAATTTTTAGCACATTCAGTCCCCATATTTAAAAATTTCCTCTGGCTGTTAGATTTATGACTTGTGGTTACAGTAGAAAATAAATGAGTTTAGATTCCCAAGTTTTTGTTTTGATGGTACTCATCTCTGAAAGGGCCAAATGAGATTAGTTAACAGAAATAAAGGGCATGTCTGTAAAGTCCTTATAGGCAAGGCTTTAGAAACATGCCCTACATTAGTTTTAATGCTTCTCAATAGGAAAATGTTGTATGCTTGTGTACATAAAATAATTCTATAAATAAATAACATTAGATTATTCTTGGCTCTGCCAATAATGTTTGGAAGCACATCTGAGCAAAGACTAAACAAACCTTCTGTCCTGTTGGTTTCCATCCTTCCTTTGAGTATGATCTATGTGCACACTCCAGACAGCATGCTTACAAAATAGTACTAATGTTTGTACCCATGTAGATTCTACTTTATATGCCTTTGTCTCCAAGATTGCAATGTTGGTTGATCAAATAGAGAGAATATATATAGAAAGTACAATGTGTAAAGGGTCCCAGGAAACAATTCAGGAGGCAGACAGGTGTAGAATGTTTAAGAGTGTAGACTAAGTGTCAACGTGACCCATAGTTTTATGTCCTGCTCTGCCTCATACGACTGTGGGGCCTTGAGGATGTCACTCACTTCCAAACTTCAGGCCCTTGTCCTTACACTGGGTCTGGTAATCATTGTCACAGATTTTCTGTGAAGATGTAACTGGGTGAGGAAATGTTTGTGCCCATGTCTGGTTCTTAGGAAGATTCAGTCAATAAGAACTATTATTATTCTTAAGGATCAGGGCACAGACCTTTGGGTATTATTTCTGCTTAAGTAAAAAGAGTAACACCTTCTGGAGTGACTTTACTCTTTAGTTTCTACTTTCATATCCTTGGTGATTTTCTTTATATTTATTGTTACAATATAAACTAAGTTGTTTTTATAAATATAAATAGTAAAGCAAAGAAACAAAAACAAAAATTAAAAATGCAATAGGAATTTTGGGGAAAAGTATAACAGAGAAATGTATCTGATGTTTTTCTGCCAAGACCAAGAAAACAGACTAGCATTTTTTGTACTTTGATTTCTGGTTCCCCTCCCACCAGCTTCTTTCCTGACTGTCACCTTGTACACACTGGTACTTACTGACTGACTTGTACACCAAGACCTCTGGCCTTCTCAGCCTGCCCCACACTCTTTCCTTTCCTTGAGGACAGAGCCTATATTTCTCATGTCTGTCATTCTAGAGCTGGTTACAATCCCTGGCAAGTTACATGAGTATTGATAACTCCTAACATTTGTGGAATAACTAACATGTCTTAGCCACTTATCCTACCATTCCTGCTTAATCCTCACAATTCTTTTGTTATCCTTACCTAACAGACTTAAAAATGAGGCATGGGGAGCTTATCCCACTTATCAAGTAAGGGACAGAATCAGGACTTAATTTCTATATGTCTGTTTATTTTTTTAAATTGAAGCATAGTTGATTCACAGTGTTTCAATTGTATAGCAAAGAGGTTCAGTTATATATATTTATATATATAAAAGTTTATATAAATATATGTATATTTATATATACATTATATATGTGTTTATATACATGTATATATATATATATTTTAGATCCTTTTATCATTTTGGTTATGGCAAGATATTACATGTAGTTTCTTGTTCTATGAATAGATCCTTTTTTCTTTCTTTTGTATTTCTAGTAGTGTTTATCTATTATTACCAGATTTCTAATTTATCCTTTCTCTGTATCTCTTTTCTTTGTTTGCTTTCTTTTTACTTATTTGTGTGTGTTTTCATTTCATCTTCTTGATCCATTCATTGAGAAGGAAATTCTGCAAACACTCACATCCAGAATTCTTGCCTGGAGAATCCCAGGGACAGGGGAGCCTGATGGGCTCTTTTTCTCTTTTTAAGGAACCTCCATGTTGTTTTCCCAGAGTCAATGGCAACAGTAGTTGGGACAATCCCATGGATGGAGGGCCTGACAGTCCAGGGGTCTGAGCAGACTCAACTGAGTGACTATTCTTTTCTTTGGTAGCCATTATTTTTTTGCTTGGAGAATGTGGGATGTGTCTGGTGGGCTGCTTTCTGGTTTGTAAATAAGTTCATTTCTATAATTTTTTTAAGATTCCATATACACATGGTCTCATATGATATTTGTCTTTCTCTGTCAGACTTATTTCACTTAGTCTGACAACCTCTGGGTCCCAATCTGCATTTCTCTAATATTTAGTTTTTGCTCCATATTTTTCTTTGGAGTGGCATTATTTTGACATTCTTTTTTTCTTTGATTTGATAATATTCCATTGTTGTGTGCATGTTCTTGTATTTCATACTAAAAACATCTTCTTTTCCATTCATCTGTCCATGGACATGTCAATGCTAGAAGTAACTAGGAATAAACCTTAACCTACTTCTGCTGTGAATATTCGGGTGCATGTATCATTTGAATAAGGGTGTCTTTTCTGGATTCATAAATCCTATCAAATTAAATGGCATTTAAAACAAAAAGAATTTTAAAAAATTTATCACATTGAAACTCTTTTCTGCTTTTTACCACAGAACCTCCGCAAAAAAAATATTACTTGTTTTAATGGAACACGATTAAAAACTGTATTATGCTGCTGCACCAGTTTACATTTGTCCCACCAACAGTGTGACAGCCCAGCTCCCCATCCCTTTTCTTCTCCACAAGAACACACCAGCAATCAATTAATCAAAGACAGTATTTAATGGATAAAAGATAGATCTTCAATTTAGATATTATTTATTATTTGAAATTAGACTTTTAAATGATAAAGCCATTCTAAAGATTAGTGTAAAGTCCTACCTCATTGTAGTTTTGATCTGCATTTCTCTAATAATTAGTGATGTTGAGTATCTTTTCATATGACTTTTGGCCATCTGTATTTTTCTTTGGAGGAATGTCTATTAAGGTCTTTGGCCCATTTTTTGATTGAGTTGTTTGTGTCTTTGATTTTGAGCTGTATAAGCTGTTGTATATACAGGTGTTTCTTGCATTTATATAGACTAAAAACAAAGTATCAGAAGGAGAAATTAAGGAAGCAGTCTCATTGGCCATCATGAAAAACAATGCTAGGAATAACTAGGAATAAACCTACCTAAGAAGGCAAAAGACCTGTAGTCCAAAAAGTATAAGATGCTGATGAAAGAAATTGAAGACAACACAAACAGATGGAAAGATATATAGTGTTCTTAGATCAAAAGAATCAATATTGTTAAAAATGACCATACTATCCAAGGAAATTTACAGATTCAGTGCAATCCCTATCAAATTACCAATGGCATTTTTCACAGGACTAAAACAAAAAGAATTTTTTAAAAAATTATTCAGAAACAGAAAAGACCTCAAATAGCCAAAACCATCTTGAGAAAGAAGAACACAGCTGGAGGAATCACAGTCTCTGACTTCAGACTATACTACAGAGACACAGTAATGAAAAAGTATGTTACTGTCACAGAAACCAGACACATGGATTATTGGAACAGGATAAAAAACCCAGATATAAACCCATGCAATTATGGTCAATTAATGAAAGACAAAAATAGTAAGAATATGTAATGGATAAAAGACAGTCTCTTCAATAGATAGTGCTGGGAAATCTGGACTGCTGCTAGGTAAAACTTATCTAAGAGAGCCATCTGAGGGTTTGACCTCAGTCATTAATTGGAGCTGTAAAAAAATTACTCTTTGACAGAAACCCATGGACAGCAGCTCACTAGGCTCTACAAAGCAATATATGTCCCTGGGGTTCTCCAGACAAGAACACTGGAGTCCCACTTTTTAACAAATGCCATTTCCTTCTCAATGCATGGAATGAAAGTGAAAAGAGTGAAAGTGAAGTAAACAGTCAGTTGGGTGTCTGACTCTTTGTGACCCCAGCAGTGGGATTGGACTGCAGCCCACCAGGCTCCTCCACCCATGGGATTTTCCAGGCAAGAGTACTGGAGAGGGTGCCATTGCCTTCTCCATTTATTGCTTAAATCTGGACAACTATATGTAAAAGAATGAAATTAGAACATTCTCTAATATTATAGACAAAAATAAAGTAAAAATAAATGAAAGACCTAAACAGTTGTAAGACAAGATCCTAGAGGAAAACAGAATATTCTTTGACATAAATCACAGCAGTATGTTCTTGGATTTGTCCCCTAAAGTCATGGAAACAAAAGCAAAAATAAAGGGGACCTAGTTAAACTTAAAAGAATTTGCAGCACAAAGGAAACCATAAATAAAACTGAAACGATGACAGCCTATGGAATGGAAGAAAATATTTGCAAATGTTGCAACCAACAAGGTATTAATTTCCAAAATATACTAATCGGATTCAAATTTAAAAAGATTCCCAGCTCCAGAGCCTGGGGAGTAAGTTACTCTGCTTGCGACTTCAAGTGGTTGTTGAGTGTGGTCCATATACAACTGATTTGTATCATGATTCATGTGACTGCGTGTGCATATACGCACACGGAGGAACAAAAGTTTCACAAATAGCATTATTCTTGCTCTGTGCTCTGATATTTTCTGTGATACCAGTTCTATTCTAGTTCATATAAATGACAAAATGATGGTCAGAGGCACAAAGTTGATTTCATGATCCATTGGTTTCACCTGCAGTTTTACAAACACCACCCCTCAGTGTCCCCATGTTGGGCTGGGCTCCTGGTCCATGTTAGTATCACACCAGGAGCTTCACTGTTATTCCAGATTCTCAGAGCAGCCCTGCAAGGCCAACCTCAGTTTTCAGTAAATCTTGGGAAGGTTAATAGTTTATCCCTAGTCTACTAACTAATGTGCAGAAAAATCAGAACTGAAAATTGTCTGACTCCAAATTTATTTTTTCAATAAATATTAGTTGAATTGAATGATGTTCTCATCAGATATTTTACTGAATTTTTCCTACCATCACACTTGAAAGGATTGCCCAAACCATAATAAAAGTGAATAAGTATGGAGCAAAGCCAGAAGATACTAATCCTACTGCCTCATCCCTTATTTGGACAGCATCAGTTTTGAAATGGGTTTATTTATTTATGTGTCTTGGGCTAGTATGTGTCAGGAGAACATACTCAAAATCTTACCCTGTCCAACCAAGAGCCCTTTGTCTTTACAATGTCTTTCTGGCTCAGAGGTGAAGAAAGTCTGTTTGTTTGGTTACTTGAAGTTAAGTTGTCTAAGTGCGAAAAACTTAAATCTCTCTTCCCCCCAAATGAGAGGGAAGCAGTGATGTTTGTGTCTGAACACCCTGATTTAGGGAACCTGGGAAGCTGAGAGCAGACTCTGCAGAAGGGGAGCCCAGTGCTGTTTCTTTGAGTTGTCCCACTCGGGTGAGCCACTCAGATAATGAACTCACATCATCTTCCCTGGTTTCCTGCTTCCTGTGATCCTTGGAGCAGCAGCGAGCTGCCGGGGTCCTCTTTCTCTCTCTCCCAGGTTCATCCCAATACCCTGCTGACCCCGCAGAACAGATCAGAATTGGGGGATATGGGATAGCAGTAAGGACTTGGGTAGGAGCAGAGACAGGGGAGTGGAGACATAGACCATCCGTCTTAGGGGGAAACTTTCAAAGATGAATACTGTGTTTTTAAGAAGGTACTCCTCAATTTGTGTTCAAAATTTCAGGAATAAGCAAAAATGAAAGCTCTTCCTAAGTAATTTCCTTGAACAGGACAGGTAGCTGATGTATGTTTATCCTTTGTGCTGAGGATCTGAAGTAGTTAAGTATGTTTCTCAGAAAGAACACTGACTGAGATTATGTTCAGAGAGTAGCTGCTTATCTGAAAGGATCTGGAAAATGAAGTGAAGATGGAGAAAAGAGGAATATGGGAGCAGCCTCCCCTTGCCTGGCCGTGTCATCTGTTTTAACCTCATGGAAACAGCTGAAGGATGAGAAATTGCCTGCATGTTGGAATCTTAGGGTTGATAATTAAAAAGAGTAAAAGAGTTTTGTTAAAATCTGAGGTAGAATGATGGTTATTCCCCTAACAAGGAACTCTTACCATTGCACAGATGGTTGTTTATTCTTTGATCCTAAATTCAAGAGTTTTCAGGGAGACCTTAAATTTGGGTCTCTGGATTTTTCAGTTCAGTAATCATTTTGAAATGTATGACCAGTGATTTCACTGCTTTGGAGGCATATTGGCCACTTAAACAACTTTTTGCAAATAAAGTTCCTTTTATAATGTCTTTTTAATTTTGAATTTTATTTAGTGATACACATTTTTTCGTGGCACACCCTGAGTCTTCTGCATTCATTTGTCTCTCACCAGACTTAAAACAGAGACAAATTTGAAAGAAGGTACAGGAGGCTGTCTCAGTGTCATTCTTCTTCATGACTAGGGAAAAGAAATGTCTGTCTTCTTCGTCTTTCTTCTCAGGCTTTTGTGAATTGAGGAGGAAAGTCTAGCCCCCAGGCCAGGCAGGGTTTTGAGGCTGATGATTCCAAGCAGTTCAGGGCTTGTGGAAGCATCAGGTCTCCTTTTGTTCCCACACGTGTGCCTCCCCTTGTCCTGCCCCCTTCACTGGAAGGAGCCTCTTGGGCTCTTCTCTGCTGCCCACATTCTTGTGGCCTGGCTTACTAGAGCCTTCCGGAAGAAAATGTAAATGATCTACATGAGCTTATGTATAGGATTCTTTCTTGAATCTTGAAGGACACATATTTCTAGGATAATTTACTTGTGGCTCTTCCAAAAGTAGAATAGGAAAAGTTATTTAAATAATTTTATTATGACCCAGGTCATAATGGGTTTCAGGTCATCCTGATCTTGGAGTTAATAACGAGGTTCTGTGAGGCAGGTCTTCCTGACACACAGGTGAGAGAACATGGGGATCATATTGATGCAGAATCTGAGGAGATCTCTCCATGGACAAAGGTGCTGCAGACCCCAGGAGCTGACTTCTCTTTGCACATGTGAGGATGTTCCTTTCACATAAATGGAGAGATTCCATATTTTAGAAGACTGTTTGACCAGTGGAGAAAAAGGCCTAGTTTGTTCTTCAGTACCAGTGTGTAAATATATAATGGTTTTCCTTTGAGGCACAGACTTCAACTAATCATGCTATTGATATTTCCCAGTCACACTAGGATTGGCAACTAATTTATGTAGATCTTGATATAAAATTTCTCAAATAATTGTATCCTCAGTTTGCATGTGTGTGCTTAAGCCAATATTCCCAGGAAGGCATTAAAAAAAAAAAATCAAATATTCCTTTCTCTTCAGGTTTTTTCTTAAGATAAAAAACTTCTCCTACACTTTCTTCTTCTGTTAATATTCAGTAGCCTGGAGGATATTTTGTAGCACACTTTGTACATGGGAAATTATTTTATAATATTTTCTAAACATATATTTCCAACATTATTATTAATAATTACAGTGAATTTTGATATTTTATATTTTACTTCTGTTCTCTAGGTATTGGGATATAATGAAAAGAGGTTAAGGTAATAACATTTAGTATTTTGGGGTATTTAGGAACCTGTTTTATTCACTGGAACAATGAGGAACAACCTGGATCCTTTTAACGAACATACAGATGAGGAACTGTGGGATGCCTTAGAAGAGGTAATTTATTAATATTAAATATAATTAACTTGTTAGCATCAGTATCCATGTGTGTAAGGGAGAAGACAATGGCACCCCACTCTAGTACTGTTGCCCGGAAAATCCCATGGATGGAGGAGCCTGGTAGGCTGCAGTCCATGGGGTCGCTAAGAGTCAGACACGACTGAGCAACTTCACTTTCACTTTCCACTTTTATGCATTGGAGAAGCTTGGCAACCCACTAGTTTCTTGCCTGGAGAATCCCAGGACTTTGTTTATCTATGGGATCACACAGAGTTGGAAGAACATTGATGAGCATGTGTAAAAGTGTACATTTAGAGCATTGCAGGTAATTAACAGAAGCTTAATAGTTTAACTGACTTTGTTTACCTCCTAGAAGAACATTGATGACATGTGTGCACTTAAAATGTTTGTTAATTGATGATGATGAAAACCAACAATATAATACAGTGTTTCCATCTTAGCTTTTTCCTTAAACCCTGAAGGAGAGCACATTATCTTGTCCTTAGCAGAGCTCTAAATTAGATGTTAAAGCTATGGGATCAAGTTCTACTTGTGATCTAGTGATATAATTGACCTAATTACTCTCCAGTGTTCATTTTATTCCTCTGGTCCTAGCAAATATCTATTAAGTGGAGATGAGTCATTTTTCATTATTAACTGAAAGATGTTAATGAGATCAGACCAATAAAATGAGGAAGTTTCATAGTTAAGTGTTTATAAAAGTATGTTATAGAGTTGGAAGGTGAGAAGAAGACAGAAGCCAGAGATTTGCGCAGTCATGTCTGACTTTTGCGATCCCACAGACTGTAATCTGCCAGGCTGCTCTGTCCATGGAATTCTCCAGGCAAGAATACTGGAGTGAGTAGCCATTCCATCCTCCAGGGGATCTCCCCAACCCAGGGATCGAACCTGAGTCTCCCACATTGCAGGCAGATTCTTTACTGTCTGAGCCACCAGGGAAGCCCTGGAATGTGAGAATGGTTATTTATTGGTGATTAATGGCACCCCTCCAGTACATTTTGCCTAGAAAACCCTGTGGATGGAGGAGCCTGGTAGGCTGCAGTCCATTTCTGGTCGCAGTCATTTGGACACGACTGAGTGACTTCCCTTTCCCTTTCCACTTTTTTTGCATTGGAGAAGGAAATGGTTTGAAATCCACTCCAGTGTTCTTGCCTGGAGAATCCCAAATTGATTCCTGGTGGGCTGCTCTAGACTTCTAAATCGCACACAGTTGGACACCTACTGAGTCTTTTTTGCTTTTAAAAGCAGCATGTCGTTTTAATGCTTCAGCATGAAAAAGAATACATTTGAATCCTGGAGAACGATGAAACTGAGCTTTTTATATAGAGAGGTTCATTTCTGAAGAAAAACTGTCATTTGTGTCATGTTTCCCTTTACCCCACTTTAGAAAATTCCCTCACCCTTGCATGATGTATACATTTTTGACTATTAACTTGCTGTTGGTTTGAATATCTAATACAAATTATTTTGTGTATTTTCACTCATTTTACAAATTGATTCTACTGATGGAAGAAACTCTAGACTTCTAAATCATAGACAGTCTTTGAATTTCTCATATAAAACATAGCTCAGTCTTTTGCTTTTAAAAAACCAATACAATATTGTACACTAAATAAAATAAAATTTAAAAACTAACAATGTATTAATTCCTATACACTAACAATGAAAGATCAGAAAGAGAAATTAGGAAATGATCCCATTACCATTGCAACAAAAAGAATTAAGTACCTAAGAATAAACCTATCGAAGAGGCAAAAGACCAGTACTCAGAAAACTGTAAGATACTAACAAAGGAAACCAAAGACAACACAAATAGATGGAAGGATATATCATGTTGTTAGATTTGAAGAATCAATCTTGTGAAAATGACTATACTACCCAAGAGTCTACGGATTCAATACAATCCCTGTCAAATTACCAATGGTATTTTTCATAGAATTAGGGCTTAAAATTTTACAAATTGTATGGAAACACAAAAGATCCCAAATAGCCAAACCAATCTTAAGAAAGAAGAGAATGAAGCTGGGGAAATTAGGTTCTTTGATTGCAGGTTACATTACTGAGTTGGCCAAAAAGTTCATTACATAAGATGTTACAGAAAAACCCAAATGAATTTTTTTTACAAACTCAATGCAGAGCTACAGTAATCAAGATGGTATGGTATTTGGCACATAAATTAGAAATACAGATCAATGGAACAATATAGAAAGCCCAGAGATAAACTCACATACCTGTGGTCACGTAAACTATAACAAAGGAGGCAGAATATAGAACGGAGAAAAGACATCTCTTCAGTGAGTGGTGCTGGGAAAAGTGGACGGCTACATGTAAAGAGTGAAATTAGGACACTCCCTAATACCATATACAAAAACATAAACTCAAAATGGATTAAAGACCTAAATATAAGACCAGACACTATAAAACTTAGAGGAAACAAAAGTTCAGAGAAGTGTGTCATAGTTCTTTAAATATTTTTTTTGTTACACAAATCTGAGTGATTGTTCATGTTGTTTTGAATTGATGTGTTTGTCATTTAGTGTTACCGTTTCAGGAAACTCTGAAGTCTATAATGTGTAGATGAGCCTTGACTGTGAGCAGGCAAATTTGGAGGTCTTACAATTTCCAGCCAGTCATTCTGGTTTCTGAAAGATGTCAGCACTGAGTCTTTACATACCCACCTGGCTTTCCAGCAACATGGGGATTTTGTTTTCCTAAATTGGGTCAATTGCTTTACCTTCTCCTGCCCAAAAAGAAGTGCACCTCTGATTTCATTTAAGTTTGCGAGTCTATAGTGAAATTCTAGAAGAGAAGAGGGAGAGCAGTTAACTGTCAAATGTAATAAAAGATAGGTTGATCTGCTGATCTTGAATTCATAGAATAGATTTAATAATGAAATTATGACATCTTAAAAAAACTGGAAGTACTGGTAAATTATTTTTCTATTTGTTTCCCAGCTGATATATTTTTTTTCACAGACTCTCAGATAGAAAAATTACTCTAGAATTTTAGAACACATTGTTCCATGGACAGAGAGGCAACTTTTATCTAAATTCTAAAAATGATGAAGTGGTAGAAAAGGTAGATAATACTAAGATCTACCTTTATTTAAACTACATTTGGAGCTTTCTATAAAAAGAAATAGATGTGAGTTTATTTCAAAAGTGAAGTATGTGGTTTCCATGTATTGCTTGTGGAATTGACCCTGTTAACTTTGGTAATATCACTTAGAGAAATCATTCCATCATTGTATTTTTCTAGGAACTGCTTCTTTATGACTGTTTTAAAGAAAGCCTACCAAATCTTTCATTGAAAAACATACAGATGTGATAAAGAAAAATTCCTAAAGAAATAGAATAATGGGGTGATTTATCACTCTAAGTGTGTGCGTGTGCATGCTCAGTTGTGTCTGACTCTTTGCGACCCTCTGTGGAGCTATAGCCAGCCAGACTCGTCTGTCCATGGAGTTTTTCAGGCAAGAAATACTGGAGTGGGTTGCTGTTTCCTCCTCCAGGGAAAGTCCCAAACCAGGAATCGAACCTGCATCTCTTGCATCTCCTGCATTTGACAGGAAGATTCATAACCACTGCACCACCTGGAAAGCCTGTCACTCTAAGAGGTGATCACT
The DNA here is from genome assembly GCF_027580195.1 of Bos mutus. Classification (NCBI taxonomy): domain Eukaryota; kingdom Metazoa; phylum Chordata; class Mammalia; order Artiodactyla; family Bovidae; genus Bos; species Bos mutus. Next base: position 16,433 of record NW_027219831.1, on the reverse strand, counting down.
AAATCAATAAGATCATTTTTATTTGGCAAAACTAATACAATTATGTGAATTGTTTGTAAACAAAAAAAGTTTTTATTTTTAGTTTGTAAATTAATAAAAGTGAAACTGGAAAAAAAAAAAACAGTTTTTAGTTTGTAAATTGTGCCAAACTGGACATGTGAACCCAAACTCACAGAGGTGGCCTGAAAGTGAGTAGGAGGGAGCCACTATGTTTTCCTCTTTTAAAGTCCTCTAGTTCTGTTTCCTCCTCCTTCCTTGTTAGAGAGGAAATTAGTGTTGATTGCACTAAAGAGCAGAAGCAGAACAAATATAATATGAATGTACCTGAAGATGAAGCACTTTATCACTCAAAGGTTAAAAGAGCACAGTAGATAAAACTCTTGAAATGAATCACCAATGTGTTGCTTCTGTTAAAAAAAAAAAAAAAAAAACACCTTAGATTCTGGGATGTGAAATTAAGCATATCGTCTGTCCTGTCAAAACTGGGGAAGAAATCAGGCAGTCAAATGTTCAATATTGATAGTGTCTCTGTTTGGACAGAAGTGTGTCTTATCATACAGGAAACCAAGACACGAATATCTGGGCATCAGCATCCTGTGCATCAGGAACCACGTGGTTCAGACCTTGTGGTGGAGACAGGTCACATGTCCATTTCCTGGGCCTTGTGTTAGGTGAGCAGGCTCTCCCTTTACTTTTTTTTACTGCCAGTCCTGCTCTAGTAAAAGTTCTTCCCCATCTGTTGATTGCATTTCAGCATCTCCTTCCAGCCCACGCCAGCCTTTCTTTTTGAAAAGTAAGAAGGTTCCACAAAACATGGAAACCATCTGACATCTGTGTTGACCTCCTGTGAGGGGTGTTGTTGCCTGGTTGGTAGATTCAGTACATGTAGTAGGTTACATTGAAAATGTTTATGGTGAAAGAAATAGGGTACCTTCAATTTCATTGTATTATTTTTCAAAACTCAAAAACAGTCTGAAGCATTCTTTACTGAGATGTCTGGTTTTGAATAGTATTATTGACTCCATTTTCCTTAAATCATAACCTTTTCAGTGCTTTCCACTGTTCAAAGTATGATGTGATATCTTGCAGCCAGTTAATTGTTATAAGAATATATTCCTTTTACATTTACACTTAATGAGAAAGTAGTGTTATATGTGAGAAGACAATGGCAACCCACTCCAGTACTGTTGCCTGGAAAATCCCATGGATGGAGGAGCCTGGTAGGCTGCAGTCCATGGGGTCGCTAAGAGTCAGACACAACTGAGTGACTTCACTTTCACTTTCCACTTTCATGCATTGGAGAAGGAAATGGCAACCTACTCCAGTGTTCTTGCCCGGAGAATCCCATGGACGGAGAAGCCTGGTGGGCTGCAGTCCATGGGGTCGCACAGAGTCGGACACAACTGAAGAAACTTAGCAGTAGCAGCAGCAGCAGCAGTGTTATATGTAAATTATTTATCTATGTGGACTTATTTTCTAATTTATAGGAACAGATATGCTACACGATGAGATCCACTTATGTCTTCATTCATACAGCCAACAAATATTTCCTGAGAGCTTGTTGCAGATTCTGGGGCTATTACAATCATCAAAAGACAAAGTCTCTGCCCCTTTGTACCTTAAATTGTCTTGGAGAAGATGGAAAACAAGCCAGTGCATATGTAACAAGTTCTCAGTGCTGATACATGCAAAGGAGGAAAATGGAGCAGAACATGAAGAAGCTGACAGCATTATTAATATTGGGCAATATGTATTGATCTGTTGTAAATTCTACATGTACTGATTCATTTTATACTCTATCAATGTTAGGAGATACCCATCTCTGTAATTATGATATTATAGTCTTAGAGTTTAGTCGAGTAAGTTTAGTAACTTGCCCAGTTGGCAGAGCCAGGCAGGACTTATGCCCAAGATCTCTGGCTTCAAGCCTCCTTTTTTTTTTTTTTCCTGTGCTGGTTCCTCATTGCTGTTTGCAGGCTTTCTTTAGCTGTGGCAAACAGGGACTACTCTTCATTACAGTGCATGGCTTCTCACTGACATGGCTTCTCCTATTGTGGCACCTGGACTCTGGAGCACACAGGCTTCAGTACTGTGGCCTGCAGGCTCAGGAGTTGCAGCCTGTGGGCTCTAGGGTGTGGGCTCTAGGGTGTGGGCTCAGTAGTTGTGGCACATGGGTTCCTTGCTCCTTGCCATGTGGGATCTTCCTGGACCAGGGATGAAACCCATGTCCTATGCATTGGCAGGTGGATTCTTAACCACTGGACCCCCAGGGAAGTTCCAAGCCTCCAATTTTTTGTTTTTAAATTTTCAAATCACAAGAACATGGAAGGAATAGTATGATGAATACATATACACACCTTCACCTGATTCATCAGCTGTTAGTGTCTCCCCATGTTTTCTCCATCTCTTCTATAATCTACATTTTGCCGAATTGTTTGTAAGTTGGAGAAATGTTTATTAAAAGTTGGATTTCACCTTTAAATATATAAATGTATACCTTGTAAGAACAAGGATGTTCTCTTATATGTCCTAACACAGTTATCTCAATCAATAAATGTCATAGTAATATTATATTATTATCTAGTATGTTTTCAGATTCTGTAGTTGTAACTTCTAGTTATTATTGTCTCTGCTTCTGCTGTCCTTTTTTTCCCCGTTTTAATACTTAAGTATAACTTGATTTTATCATTACAATATAGAAGACCTTTATATTCATATATTCTAATAACCATTCCAGAGTCTCAGAAAACAGAATTTTCTGAAAAACATTTCCCCTCACAACCCTTTTTCCTTATGAAGCAGATATGGACAAACTCAAAGAAAAGTATAAAATCAAAGTAGTGATGAGATGTCATCCAAGTCAGAGGCAAGTATGAGTCAGAATGTCAGTCTTAAGCAAGTCCAACCACTTGCACCACAATCCGAATCTTACCCCTTAAATTTGTGTACTTTTCATGTTAATGCTACATAATAATGACATATTTAATCCTAACTCAGAATTCCCCTTTCATGGGATTAGACTCCATCAGGAGCACAATTCAGATTCACATTTATAGATGTGCTCCATCATTTAGGATACCTGCAAAATGAAAAGATGAAAACTTCTCAGTCACCCTTGGCATGTTATATGCTTATGACATGCATGTTATATGTGACATATATGTTATATGACATTATAATGTGTCAGATAACTTATCAGCCATCACTTATCAATTTGTTTCTTAATTTGAAGTGTATTTCTTCTTTTTTCTTCAGCTTCAAGTATAGCCTGTTTGGTTCTTTCTCTATAATATTTTTCTAAAACAAATATTTATTGAACTGACCCCTACCACCAAATGTACTTTCTGATTATCTTTAGCAGTTAAAATTTTGTTTTTTCTAATCTTATGAGTATAATTTTGTGAAGATAGATTATATAAATATCACCTGTATCCATATTCTGGGGGAAATAAGATGTTGTATCTTATTTTCATGAGTTTTCTTTCACTGCAAGACATTTATGACACTGAGGAAAATGCACTTGATTGGCCCACTATTTGTAGAATTAAACTTGGGAAAGAACCATCACCAGAGCAGGTTCCAGGATTACTTATATATAAGGTGCAGTTTGCCATTGTTTGGATTTGTGTATTTTAAACTTCATCAAATGTGCTGGTAAGGTTATATCTTCAGAGAAAAAGACTTACTGTAAAATTTTTTGAAATTTGTCTTTAGTGTACCGACTCCTATGCAAAATGAACATTGGGAAACTTGACTCAACCATAAAGATTGTTTTAACTTTTCTGTTTAAACTACCTTGGGAGAAATGGCTTCATTTTTTGAGAGACTTCCTTAACTAATCCCTCGGTGGGGTTTCTGGAGGCTGTCCTGTGGCAGGGATGGGGGACATTGAGATCCTTCTGTCCTGACTTGACTCCACCTCTTTTCTCAGTGTAGAAAGAGCTCTCCCCATCACCTGGCTGTACATGAAAGATGCATGAGAAGTCCTGAGGACATCAAAGTTCTAATGTATAAGAGGCTTGTCTACTTCAGTAACAGTTTGCTTAAGAAAATGTCATTCTTTCTCTTTTTATCAACAGGTGCACCTTAAAGACACCATCCAAAATCTTCCTGGTAAAATGAATACTGAATTAGCAGAATCCAGATTGAACTTGAGTGTTGGACAGAGACAACTGGTGTGTCTTGCCAGGGCTATTCTTAAGAAAAATCAGATATTAGTTATTGACAAAGCCACATCAAACGTGGATCCAAGGTATGGGGTTAAGACCCAGGAAACCTTGAATCTGACTTCTAAATGTGGTAAATGGAAAACATTTAGTGATGCTTAGAAATGTTTCTAAGTGTTCTCTTGGCCCCATGGATATTTCTTGATAATATTAATTCCAGGAAACAAAGGAAAAACCAAGATATGTTATATGGGGTTAGTGTTGTTATAAGGTATCCTGAGAGCTAGATTCCTAAATCCAGTTCATTATAGTTTAAAGCAATTTTGAGGGAAGACTATTTTCCATCATTTTATGAAAAACAGTAAATTTCTAAATAGAACTTTTATACTTAGTTTTTTAGGAACAAGATTATATGTTAAGGTATTGATGTTTAAAAGCATTTAAAAAGTACCATGATGTTTTTAAGTCTTAAGTCTGCTTTTCCTGTCGTTACTGAACTAAATCAATTTCTTTGATTCTAGAACTGATGAGGTAATACAAAAAAAGATTCGTGAGAAATTTGCCCAGTGCACTGTGCTAACCATCGCACACAGGTTGAGCAATGTCACTGATTGTCAATGGATATCGGTAAGACCCTCACCATTTTAGTTGTTTTCATTTATGTTCATTTTCTCAACATATCCTTCCTTGTAAAATTTGATAGGAACCTCCAGTAATTTAATTTTCTCTTAGTTTCTCCTCTCATTCCTGAAAATTGTTGTTCAGTCGCTCAGGCATGTCTGACTCTGTGACCCTATGGAGTTCAGCATGCCAGGCCTCCCTGTCCATCACCAACTCCCGGAGCTTGTTCAAACTCATGTCCATTGAGTCCATGATGCCATCCAACCATCTCATCCTCTGTCATCCCCTTCTCCTCCTGTCTTCAATCTTTCCCAGCATCAGAGTCATTTCCAGTGAATTGGCTCTTCGCATCAGGTGGCCAAAATATTGGAGCTTCAGCATCAGTCGTTCCAATGGATATTCAGGGTTGATTTCCTTTAGGATTGACTGGTTTGATATCCTTTCAGCCCAAGGGACTCTCAAGAGTTTTCTCCAGTGCCACAGTTTGAAAGCATCAATTCTTTGGCACTTAGCCTTCTTTATGGTTCAACTCTCACATCCATACATGACTACTGGAAAAACCATAGCTTTGACTAGATGGACCTTTGTTGGCAATGTTATGTCTCAGCTTTTTAATCCGTTGTCTAGGTTTGTCATAGCTTTTCTTCTAAGGAGCAAGCGCCTTTTTAATTTCATGTCTGTGGTCAGTGTCCACAGTGATATTGGAGCCCAAGAAAATAAAGTCTGTCACTGTTTCCATTGTTTCCCCATCTATTTGCCATGAAGTGATGGGACTGGATGCCATGATCTTTGTCTTTTGAATGTTGAGTTTTAAACCAGCTTTTTTTCACTCTCCTCTTTCACCTTCATCAAGAGGCTCTTTAGTTCCTCTTTGATTTCTGCCATAAGGGTGGTATCATCTACATATCTGAGGTTATTGATATTCTCTTGGCAATCTTGATTCCAGTTTGTGCTTCTTCCAGCTCAGCATTTCACATGATGTACTCTGCATATACATTAAATAAGAGTGACAATACACAGCCTTGACATACTCCTTTCCCAATTTGAACCTTATTTGTATTTCTTGCTTTAGAAATAGACATACCTTGTTTTATCGTACTTTCCAGATACTGCATTTTTACAAATTGAGAGCTTATCATAACCCTGCATCGAGCAAGTCTATGGGTGCCATTTTTCAAACAGTATTTTCCTCATTCCAATTCTCTGTCTCACCTTTTGGTAATTCTCACTATATGTCAGACTTTTTCACAATCATTGTAGTTTCTGGTGATCTGTTACATCAGTGTTACTTCAGCTGAAGTAACAGTTACTTCAGCAAGTGCTCTGACTTGCTGAAGTCTCCTCTGTTGGTTAGTATTTTTTATGGCAATGCATTGTTTTTAGGTTAAGGTCCCTACATTGTTTTCTCACACATAATGCTATTGCACACTTGGTAGGCTAGTGTTGTGTAAACATAACTTCTATGTGTTCTGGGAAACCAGAACTTTCATATACCTCACTTTACTGCCATGTTTGCTTCATTTCGGTGTTCTGAAACTGTACCCACACTGAGGAATGATTGTACCTCGTTCCTTTCTGGAAGACAGATGACTGTCTATTCTGAAAGTGTTAGTGTGCACATAAAGACCAGTCATCTGTTTCAAAGCCTATGCTCCAGAGGGCGGGTGACCAGCCTCAAGGAGTAGCTAGGGAAGTGACAGATGCTGACGAAGGACATAACCAACAGTGTTGTCACAATAAAGTCCTATCATTGCAAGTGCTTAATGTGTAATAATTACATTTTGTTGCACTGGTGAATACTTCTTCACAAAGATGGATGTGGTTTTTCAAATTCTATTTTTACAGTATACTAACACGTATATATGGAATTTAGAAAGATGGTAACAATAACCCTGTATACAAGACAGCAAAAGAGACACTGATGTATAGAACAGTCCTTTTGACTCTGTGGGAGAGGGAGATGCTGGGATGATTTGGGAGAATGGCATTGAAATATGTATAATATCATATATGAAACAAGTTGCCAGTCCAGGTTCGATGCATGATACTGGATGCTTGGGGCTGGTGCACTGGGACAACCCAGAGGGATGGTATGGGGAGAGAGGTGGGAGGGGGGTTCAGGATGGGTAACACATGTATACCTGTGGCAGATTCATCTTGATATATGGCAAAACCAATAAAATATTGTAAAGTTAAATAAAATAAAAATTTTAAATATAAAAATAAATAAAACTTGGACAGCACACAGAAAAAAATAAATAAATTCTATTTTTAATTGAAACTAATCCATAAAAATATATTTTTGTTATAAAAAAGCAATTTCATAAAGGGAAGATTAAAAAATACCCACTACCAGAAAGTAGCAGTTGTATAGTGCTATAATATTATTTGGGTAACATTAGAGCCAGTTTCAGAGAAGGCAATGGCATCCCACTCCAGTACTCTTGCCTGGCAAATCCCATGGACAGAGGAGCCTGGAAGGCTGCAGTCCATGGGGTCGCTAAGAGTCGGATACGACTGAGCGACTTCACTTTCAGTTTTCACTTTCATGCTTTGGAGAAGGAAATGGCAACCCACTCCAGTGTTCTTGCCTGGAGAATCCTAGGGACAGAGGAGCCTGGTGGGCTGCTGTCTATGGGGTCGCACAGAGTCGGACACGACTCAAGTGACTTAGCAGAGCCAGTTTAATAGTTTGTTGTTTTTTTTTTTTTTGCAAAACAGAATATTTCATTACTATAATTTTAATTTATTCTTAAAATTCTCCATGTCATTTATTAATTTTCCACAGCTCAGTTCTTAATAGCCGCCTAAAATTGCATCATAGGGATAGAGTATAATTAATCTCAAACTTTGACATCTATATATTTTCCTAATTGTCACTTTTATCAAAAATCTTGAAATGATTAAATGGATGTAGTTTTGTTCACTGTATGTAAATAAGAGAAAAGCCTTGTTGAGAAACAACTGTGACTTAATAGCTTTGTTTATCTGTTGTCTCTCCAAAGGATTTACCCTGTTTTGATTCCTTCTGCATCATTAATGTATCCGGCTTAGAATTGTATTTCACAAAGAAGTTCTCTCACTATAGTTTATTAAACATGACACAGTCATAATGATGGCTAATATAATCTTCCCTACTTTCTCTGTTGCCACAAAACAGTGAAGCAAGACAGACAAATTAGAAATGCTCTTTCTCCTAAGACTCACCACTATCTCTATGTTAGAGGGTTCTTCCAGTTTTTAGGATTAGCTGGGTGCTCGTGACCTGCTTGCTCTGCAGCCAACAGCACAGCTCTTCCCTCCAGTCCCTGCGCACTGCCGTCTTCATATCACCCAGATTCTCCTGGTGGTGTGAACAAAGGAAGCATGTGACAATCTGCAGTTGCTCTAACAGTGTGGTTGTCTGCGATCCATGCTTTCACTGTCCTCAGAGAATTCTCTGGAAATGAATGATGAAGAACCAAAAGCAGAGCTGAGAAACTCAGATCCCACCTCTTCTGTTTATAGTCCATCTTACGGTTTTATATTCTTTATTTCTTCATCATCTCAAACCTCTTCTTAGAATTTTCCCCACAGAAGTGAAAACCAGAAACAGTTGTAACATCCCCACTTGAAAAGTGTAAAACAGCTCATACCTAATTAGAGTTTTACTCAGATTCTATTTTTCACCTTCATGGAACTTTTCTTTCATAAGCCTATATGGCTGCAATTAGAACATTTGAGAAGAGAAAAGCTCCTTCAAAAACACTCCAAGAGATTTCACTCAAGTTTTCAGAGGAAAGATAACTAACACTGAGGTAGGAAGTACAGTTGGGGAGAAGAAATACTTTATGAGGGGGGCGCTTGTGTGCAAAGGCAGGGACTTTGGGAGAGCAGCTGTGGAGGTCACCCTGACCCAGCCTACATCTCTCCCCAGTGAGAAGAATGATTTATTATTTCAAGACCTAAGACAGGATTTTGAGTTAATACTCGCCACATTGTCCAGCCACTGAAAAAATCACAGGCATCCATTTTACCAATGAGGACCACCTTCCAGGGTTGGACAGCTGTCCTGTGTCATCACCTGGCAGCCAGAGACAGATCTGACACTCAGATCTCCCCCTCCCCACTCTGCTTGTTGCGCAGTGGGATCTCTCTCTATTGTTGTCATCATTTCCCAGCATCTTTTTTATCAGGCTCTTCCTCCATCCTCTCCTGGGCACCACCACCTCTCGGTGCACTCACCCACCTCTCCCTGCATTCTTATTTATCACTGATGACATCCTGCCAGTGAAAATGGATCAAATTGTCTTGCAGTGGGTCCATTTCATTTTTATTTCTAGGACAGCTGTCTGGAATATCTGCATATAAACAGGCTTCATAAACACATCTTCACTGAGCTTATATAACTGACTTACTCATCCAACATAATATACTTTGACTTAACCTACTAGAGCTTGATAAACAATTCAGTGTTGAGGTTCCTGGAGAGATCCTGGGGTTCAGGGATTGCTATCATAGCAACTTAAATATGTGGTTTAGTTTATGGTTTAACTTGGGTTATGAGAAGAGTGGGGACATAACAGGAGATTGTGGGAGCTTTTCCTTATAAGGGATGTTAAAAATCCAAAATTATACCTATTTTTCTACACATAATGAGAATTTGGATTTGCTTTATGTTTATTTGTTCTGAAATATCTAGAATCTTTGACCAAACCAGTAAATGTAAAGGCTAAGTTGGTAAAATTCTATTTCTGGCTTTTTTTCAGTCTGTGTCCCATCTCAGCTCTTGTAGCCCCTACGTGAGTGTTGGCTTTTAAGTTTGACTAGGTTCCATTTGTTTTTGCTTTTATTTCTTTTGCTTTGGGAGACTGATCTAAGAAAATATTGCTGCAATTTGCGTCAAGGAGTCTTTTGCCTGTGTTTCCATTTAGTTTTATAGTTCCCAGTCTTATATTAGATCTTTAGGCCATTTTGAGTTTATTTTTGTGTATGATGTGAGGGAGTGTTCTAATTTCATACATTTTCAGGAGTCCAGCTTTCCCAGTGCTACTTATCATAGAAACTGTCTTTTCTCCAATTGTTGGTACTGTTTCATAGATTAATTGACCATAGATGTGTGGAGACCAGTATTTTAAAACTGCAGATTTTCTTCTTCAGCATCAGGAGGAACAGTAATGTTCTGTTACGCTACGCTTAAGTAGAATTGCACATTTGAGACATCTAAATTGGCATGCCAAGTTACAGGGCTTCCCTGGTGGCTCAGATGGTAAAGATTCTGCCTGCAATGCAGGAGACCTGAGTTTGATCCCTGGGTTGGGAAGATACCTTGAAGAAGGAAATGGCTACCCACTCCAGTATTCTTACGTGGAGAATCCCATGGACAGAGAAGCCTGGCGGACTACAGTCCCACGGGGTCATAAAGAGTTGGAATTGGCTGAGCAACTTTCACCAAACATTTAAATTATTATACAGATGTGAAAGTGAAAGGCACTCAGTCGTGTCCGGCTCTTTTTTTTTTTCCCTGTATTTGAATTTTTTTATTTTTATTTTTAAACTTTACAATATTGTATTAGTTTTGCCAAATATTGAAATGAATCCACCACAGGTATACCCGCGTTCCCCATCCTGAACACTCCTCCTCCTCCTCCCCTACCCTAACTCTTGGAAGCACATTAGTGCACCAGCCCCAATTATCCAGTACTCTTTGAGAAACCTGGACTGGTGACTGATTTCATAGTAGACAAATGATTAACATGTTTCAATGCTATTCTCCCAAATCTCCCCACCTCTCCCTCTCCACAGAGTCCATAAGACTGAAAAACAACATGTGTGTTGTTTTGCTGTCCAGCATATTCTGTTATTGAAAAAAATACCATCTTTTTAAATTCCATTTTTATGTGTTAGTATACTGTATTGGTGTTTTTCTTTCTGGCATACTTCACTCTGTATAATAGGTTCCAGTTTCATCCATCTGCATTAGAACTGATTCAAATGTATTCTTTTTAATGGCTGAGTAATACTCCATTGTGTATATGTACCACAGCTTTCTTATCCATTCATCTTCTGATGAACATCTTTCTGGACCAGGGATCACATGTCCTGGCTATTATAAACAGTGCTGTTTACCACTGAATATTGGGGTACACGTGTCTCTTTCCCTTCTGGTTTTCCAAATGTGTATGCCCAGAAGTAAATTGCTGGATCATAAAGGCAGTTCTATTTCCAGTTTTTGGGAATCTCCACACTGTTCTCCCCTGGCTGTACTAGTTTGCATTCACACCAACAGTGTAAGAGGGTTCCTTTCCCACACCCTCTCCAGCATTTATTGCATTTAGTAGACTTATGGATTGCAGCCATTCTGAAAGGCGTGAAATGGTACCTCATAGTGGTTTTGATTTGCATTTCTCTGATAATGAGTGATGTTGAGCATCTTTTCATGTGTTTGTTAGCCATCTGTATGTCTTCTTTGGAGAAATGTCTATTTAGTTCTTTGGCCCATTTTTTGATTGGGTCATTTCTTTTTCCAGAGTTGAGCTGTAGGAGTTGCTTGTATATTTTTGAGATTAGTTGTTTGTCTGTTGCTTCGATTATTCCTGAACTCTTTTGAGAAAGCTGCCCTTAGCAGTGATTCACAGTAATAGACAAAGCATTAACAGGAAAATGGCATTTATGAGACTTAATGAATGTTTCCAATTAAATGCAAAGAATACAATTAACTGTAGTACCTATATGTTGAAAAACAACCTGTGTTTTGTTTAGAGTTCAAGCATATTCTGTTCTTTAGGAAAAAAATATATATTTATTTATTTTAGGCTGTGCTGGGTCTTCCTTACTGCACAGACTTTTCTCTGGTTGCAGCTGCTCTTCATTGTGGTGTGCAGACTTCTCATTGCATGGCTTCTCTTGCTGCGGAGCATGGGCTCTAGGCATATGGGCTCAATAGTTGAGTTTCCCGAGCTCTAGACCTGTAGTTTCGGCACATGGGCTTAGTTGCTCTGTGGCATGTGCGATCTTTCAGGACCAGGGATGGAACACAAGACTCATGCATTGGTAGGCAGATTATTTTACCACTCAGCCACCAAGGAAGCCCATCTAGCATATTCTCTTAATAAACATGTACTCCAAATATGACCTAAATGGAGAATTAAATACCGCTGAACTTCAGAACAGTTTTTATAATTGTATCATTTGGGCCAATTGTTTCAGACACTTTTCCCCTCCAGAACCATTAACCAAAGTCACTAATAAGCAGAAAGGCAGAGTGAAGGATCCCTTTCTCTCCCTTTCAGTTTGCATTTAGCAAACTATTAAAACACAAGCTAGTGTTTAAACACCACCCAAATAGATTATCTGTTTTCCCTACCCTGCCATTTTTAAAAATATTGTCTGAATTATAATATGTTACTGGGAGACACTGTGTGCTAATGGGTTTCTTTTTGCTGTTTACAGGTTTTGGATTCAGGGAGACGGAAAGAAACTGGTCAGCCAAAAGCCTTGATGCAGAATAAAAACAGTCTATTTTACAAAATGGCACAACAGCTGGGCGAGGCAGAAGTAGCTGTCCTCGCTGAAAGGGCAAAATAGGTGAGCCGGCTACAGGGAGTTGTCATTAAAGTTTGTCTCCAGGTTCACTCTTCATAAGATCTCCACCAGGGGTCTGATAACAAGCACTCTGTGCCCTTATAAACCTCCAGAGACTAAGCTTCATGAGTGGGTCTTAACAACACATGGTGGATTAAGGGCAGGTCTGCTGAGAATCTGCAGTAGTGGTGGGGGTGGGGTCACCATATGTGCACCCTTCTGTGTGGGCACACCTGTGCCTGAGACAGAGATGTCAGATTGGACTTCCACATTCTGGACTCTGGGTTCAGATTCTCATAGAGCACAAAACGCTCTCATTTTGCAGAACCTTTACATTCATCCTGATTGGTGTTCAGCATATTTGTGATACAAGTTCTGTCAAGGAATATTTAGAAAATTTGAGAGTTTAGGGGATAAATTTTTAGAATATTTTGATTCTAGGAAGATCCTCCAGGGAAAGGTGTGGGTCTCCTCTGTTTTCTAATCTGTAAAGAAAACTTCTACGTGATACTATCAATTTTTCCCTAATTCTTTGTTGTGTAGAATTAGGTCTATTTGCCATACACCACCACCCCCCTCCACCAGGCTTCCTCTACCTTCTAGAAAACGAAATTGTCATCAGGACAAATCAAGAACTCACAATAGCTTCACACTGTAGTATGAATGGTGCCTGAAGGTTACAGAGCACTTTCTCAGAGATGAGGTGTGTGAGGCACTAAGCACAGTGTGTGGTGTGAGGAAGGTGCTCATGGATGACATTCAGGTCATGTGACATCTTCCTAACAAAGGTGTGATGGTAACTGAGGTCTGGTTTAGGAGACTTAGCCATTGTCAAGCAACCATCTGTAAGTTCTTTCTGGAACAAGGTGGGAGTGGGAATAGGGTTGATGGGAAGAGATGGAGGAAGGAAGGTCTGGTGTTCTTGACCCTTGACATATGTGGTTTGGGGTAGGATGAGGCTTCCAGCTGCCTTGTGATGAGGCTTCCCAGTAGAAAATTAATCTCTGAGTATTAAATTATGGGTGTATTTTCTCTTCTTCATACTTTTTGCATTTCCCAGATTTTCACTTGTAAATAGAATAAGATGAAAACATGTCTATCTTAAGTACTTCTATATGAAAAATTTATCTGAAATGTGGCCTTAGTTCATCACTGTCTCATCTCAACCCTCCTTAGAAATGAGGAAATGCAGAGCAGTACCTTCCACTGCTCATAGTGTAGGAGACTTCCTGGGTTGCAGAGCTGGCTGAATAGGTGGCAAAGTTAGAGTTTGTCCTTAGGTTTAGGGACAAGGAAGTCTGTGTTCTGAACTTTTCACAAGTACTTATATTGTATGCAGGTATAGACTGTGTGTATTAGTCACTCAAGTCATGTTTGACTCTGCAAACACCATGGACTATAGCCCACCAGGCTCTTCCATCCATGGAATTTTCCAGGCAAGAATGCTGGGTGGGTTGCCATTCCCTTCTCCAGGGCTCTTCCCAACCCAGGGATCCAACTCTGGTCTCCCACATTGTGGACAGGTTCTTTACCATCTGAGTCATATATCACCTATATTTTTTTAATGCCTGAAATTCACAGAGCACTTTCATTCACTTGAGTGTCTGCAGATTGAAGATTTGATAAGCATTTGTGATTTTCTGTGTGAAAAATCACAGAATAATAGAAATCTCCCAAACCCTTTGGTCTTTCCACCTTAAGCATTTCACATCAGAAAGAGTTGTACCCACCTGTGTCAAACTCTTCATTTAAACACGATGTTATCATAGTGACTGCCATGCAAAGTACCACCACAACAGAAACTTATTTCACAGCCCTGGGGCCTGGAAGTCTGAGGTCAAGGTGTCAGTAGGGTTGGTTTCCTTTGAGGTCTCCTTGGTTTGGAGATGTCCTCTCTCTGTGTCTTCGTGGTCTTCCCTCTGTTTGTACTTGTGTCCCAATCTCTTCTTGTAAGAACTCAAGTCTATTAGATTAGGACCCAACCTGTTTGACTTCATTTAGAGGGATGGTATGGGGAGGGAGGAGGAGGAGGGTTCAGGATGGGAACACGTGTATACCTGTGGCAGATTCATGTTGATCATATGGCAAAACCAATACAATATTGTAAAGTTAAAAATAAAATTAAAAAAAAGTTAAAAAAATAAAGAGCCTGTCTCAAATGCAGTCACCCTCTGAGGTACTGGCATGTTTAGGCTTCAACATGTAAAATTGGAGGGGACACAATTCAACTCAGAGAAGGCAATGGCACCCTACTCCAGTACTCTTGCCTGGGAAATCCCATGGACCAAGGCCTGGTGGGCTGCAGTCCATGGGGTCGATAAAAGTCGGACACGACTGAGCGACTTCACTTTTCACTTTCATGCATCGGAGAAGGAAATGGCAACCCACTCCAGTGTTCTTGTCTGGAGAATCCGGGGACGAGGGGAGCCTGGTGGGCTGCCGTCTATGGGGTCGCACAGAGTCGGACACGACTGGCGTAACTTAACAGCAATTCAACTCAAACAAAGAATAAATGCCTGTCATTCATTCTGTTCTGTGATGAAGCAGACCTGGTTGAGTTTTTGAAGTTTCTTTGCTTCCGTGTGTAACAGAGGTCTAATTTTGTCTATTCATGGAATCAGTTAATACAGCCCACAAGTTATGAAATCCTAATATCCTAGTTCTAGGCACCTGGACCAGTTTGAATCGATGGAGGAGGCATTTAGCATCCATGTGGCCTTGTGTCCCCTGGAGGCCTCTGAGCCTCAGGTTCTCACGTGTGTACAGCAGGGATTCCAGCCCTGGCAGCTTCTTCACAGTTATTACAGGGATCAGATTAGAAAGCAGATGCTTAAGTGCTTTGAGAATGTCAAGTGTTTTATAGTATAAAATGGGATCATTTTTCCAACCATGAAGAAGAAAATAATATGAATAGAAAATGATAAAAATAGAAAATAATAAAATGAATAATAAAAATGAAAAGAAAGTAATAAAAATAATATTATGGGAGAAAATAATAGCAAATGAAACAACTGACAAATGATTAATTTCCAAAATATATAAGCTACTCATGCAAAGCTTCCTTAGCGACTCAAACAGTAAAGAATCTGCCTGTAATGCAAGAGAACCCTGTAATGTGCAAGACCCTGGTTTGATCCCTGGGTCAGGAAGATCTCCTGGAGTAGGAAATGGCAACCCACTTCAGTATTCTTGCCTGGAGATTCCCATAGACAGAGGAGCCTGGTGAGCTACAGCCCATTGGGTCGCAAAGAGTCAAACACAACTGAGATATTAACACTACCACACTTCCATGCAAGTCAGTTCCAGAAAAACAAACAACCCAATCAAAAAGTGGGGAAAAGACATAAGCATACATTTATCCAAAGAAGACATACAGATGGCTAACAAACATGAAAAGATGCTCAACACTGCTCATTATTAGAGAAATGCAAATCAAAACCACAGTGAGATATCACCTCACACCAGTCAGAATGGCCATCATCAAACAGTCTACAAACACTAAATGCTGGAGAGGGGTTGAGAAAAGGAACCCTCTTTCACTATTGGTGGGAATGTAAGTTGATACAGCCACTGTGGAAGACTGTATGGAGATTCATTAAAAAACTAGGAATGAAACAACCATATGACCTAGCAATCCCACTCCTAGGCATATACCCTGAGAAAACCAAAATTGAAAATACACATGTACCCAATGTTGTAGCAGCATCATTTACAATAGCTAGAACATGGAAGCAAACCTAGATGTCCATCAGATGAATGAATAAAGTAGCTGTGGTACATATACACAATGGAATATTACTCAGCCATAAAAAGGAATGTATTTGAGTCAGTTCTAATGAGGTGGATAAACCTCCAGCCTATTATACAGAGTGAAGTCAGTCAGAGCAGAAAAACAAGTATCACGTACTAATGTGTATATATGAGTCTAGAAAGATGGTACTGATGAAATTATTTGCAGGGCAGCAGTGGAGACACAGACATAGAGAACAGACTTATGGAGCTGGTGGGATGGGGAGGAAGAAGAGGGTGGGATGTATGGAGAGAGTAACATGGAAACTTACATTATTGAATGTAAAATAGATA